>NC_031995.1:52205195-52217672 GCF_001879085.1 Nicotiana attenuata
AATAGCATTTGCGTGCGAGGATTTGATGGAGGAGGCAAGGACACAGTTGGAGATATAGTGTTGGAACTGACAATAGGTCCGGTTGAATTCACTATGGAGTTCCAGGTGCTCGACGTGGCTGTCTCTTACAACCTTTTGTTAGGCCGACCCTAGATCCATGCAGCAAAGGCAGTGCCATCTACCTTGCACCAGATGGTTAAATTCGAGTGGGACATGCAAGAGATTGTGGTGCATGGGGAAGATAGTTCGTGTACTCTGGGTGATGCCATTGTGCCTTTCATAGAAGCTGAGGATGACAAAGGTCCATAGGTTTATCAAGTCTTTGATACGGTATCGGTTGAAAAGATCCCGGAAGGGAAGTGTATTCCTGTGCCAAAGGTAGCTGTTGCATCCGTCATGGTTGCGTCGGAAATGCTGAAGAACGGATTTGTTCCTGGAAAAGGCTTGGGTGCTTCTTTACAAGGCATCGTACAGCCCGTATCCCTTCCTGCAAACCTGGATACTTTTGGTTTGGGTTTCAAGCCCACTGCTGTAGACATAAGGCGATCTAGAAAGATGAAAAAGAAAGCATGGACTCTTCCAAAACCTATCCCCCGCCTTTCCCGTTCCTTCGTCAGGCCTGGTACTAAGAAGCTCCTAGAAACAGCAATGCCCAATGGTGTGGTTGATCCCGACAAGGAGCTGATTGAGAGGTTTGAAAAGCTGTTTTATGAGGTGAATGTATTGGAGGCCGGAGAAGGTCCAAGCAAGGCAGATGTTCAGTTCGTGGGGCCCCAGGCAAAGCTTAACAATTGGGAAGCAACTCCCCTTCCTACTCGGAGGGAGTCTTGGTAGTTAGTTTTGATTTCCTTTCAGTTTAATCTGGATTATTTCCAAGGCTGTAATTCGGATGCTATGTTCCGTCCGTTTGGATGAGTTAAACCTTGTTATCTTAAATATTAATGAAATGCAATTTCCCTCTTTTTCATTCCTGATAGTTTTCATTTTGTCTTTCTTTTCTTTCTTGTGCAGTCCCTTTTATGCTGTTTTCAGTGATGTGTCATTCATGAGGAGTCTTCAGCCCAGTCTTAAATGCCAATCTAACTCGGACATAATAATACAAGAAATTGAGTGTGATGACGAAATAGAATATGATGATGAGGAAGCTTTTGAGGAAATCAGTAAAGAATTAAGCCATTTTGAAGAAAAACCCAAACCTAATCTGAATGATACAGAGGCAATCAATTAAGGGGATCAGGAGAATGTGCGGGAAACGAAAATAAGTGCCTATTTGGAACCACAGCTCAGAGAAGAGATAATTAAAGCACTTTTTGAGTATAAAGATGTGTTTGCATGGTCATATGACGATATGCCAGGTTTAAGCACTGATTTGGTGGTCCACAAATTGCCCACTAACCCAGCATGCCCTCCTGTCAAGCAGAAGCTAAGGAAATTCAAAACAGACATTAGTGTGAAAATCAAAGAAGAGGTCACCAAGCAGTTTGAGGCAAAGGTCATCCGGATCACGCGGTATCCCACTTGGTTAGCCAATGTTGTGCCTGTGCCAAAGAAGGATGGAAAGACCAGAGTGTGCGTAGATTACCGGGACCTCAATAAAGCAAGTCCGAAGGACAACTTCCCACTACCAAACATCCACATATTGATTGACAATTATGCCAAACATGAGATTGGTTCCTTCGTGGATTGTTATGCGGGCTATCACCAGATTTTGATGGATGAGGAGGATGCAGAAAAGACAGCATTCATCACGCCTTGGGGAACGTATTGTTATAGAGTCATGTCATTTGGGTTGAAGAACGCAGGAGCAATGTATATGAGGGAGATGACCACCATGTTCCATGACATGATACATCAGGAAATTGAGGTATATGTAGACGACGTAATCATAAAGTCGAGGAAACAATGTGACCATGTCCAGGACTTGAGGAAATTCTTCCAGAGACTCCGCAGGTACAACCTCAAACTTAATCCAGCAAAGTGTGCGTTTGGAGTTCCATCTGGGAAGTTATTGGATTCGTGGTAAGTCGGCACGGTATTGAATTAGACCCGTCCAAGATCAAAGCCATTCAGGAGCTACCGCCGCCGAGGAACAAGAAAGAGGTGATGAGTTTGCTTGGCAGGTTGAATTACATCAGCAGGTTCATTGCCCAGCTCACAACAACTTGCGAACCCATCTTTAAGCTGCTAAAGAAAGATGCTGCGGTCAGATGGACGGATGAATGTCAAGCAACATTTGACAAGATTAAGGAGTATTTGGCCAGTCCACCTGTGTTGGTCCCGCCGGAGCCGGGAAGACCCTTGATCCTTTACTTGACCGTGTTGGATAATTCTTTTGGTTATGTACTGGGGCAACATGACATCACAGGAAGGAAAGAGCAGGCAATTTACTACCTCAGCAAGAAGTTCACATCATATGAGGTAAAGTACACTCAACTTGAGAGGACGTGTTGTGCCTTAACCTGGGTAGCGCAGAAGTTGAAACATTACTTGTCAGCTTATACCACCTATCTCATCTCTCGGTTGGATCCGTTGAAGTACATTTTTCAGAAGCCCATGCCCACAGGGAGGTTGGCGAAATGGCAAATCTTGCTTACGGAGTTCGATATTGTCTACGTGACCCGGACTGCAATGAAAGCACAAGCGCTGGCTGATCATTTGGCCGAGAATCCAGTTGATAATGAATATGAACCTTTGAAAACATACTTCCCTGACGAGGAGATTGTCACACCTCCTTTTTTCTTACTACACCCCGTGAAGGGTATAATAAAAGGAGTTTTCCCAATTAAAGGACAATCGAAACGGGATTCGTTTATTAAGAGATTCAGAGTCGCCACTTGGGAGATTTATGGTGTCCCAAGTCACCAGTTGAATCCCGAATCGAGGAAAGGGTTGACTCTGTTTAACAGTCCGCGAACCAGAAATCCGAGTAAGGAATTCTATTAACCCGAGAGAAGGTGTTAGGCATTTCCGAGTTCCGTGGTTCTAGCACGGTCGCTCAATTGCTATATTTGGCTGAAATCTGATTTTAATACATGTTAAACCTACAATGCACTTTAAAATTTATTTATCCGCTTTTTGTCAATTATTATTTTATTTAAGAAAGTGAACGTCGTTTAAGAACGTGTTTTCGGATCACGTCACATGAAATGCACCCGGATCCTCGACACATTCTTATTCAACGTTTTCGGTTTTGGATTCGGGTCGCATGAAATGCACACCCGAATTTAGGAATGTAATTTTATTAAAATCGCGTCTAAAGAGACTAACGTGTTGTTATCTTTTGGGAAAGCCGTGAAATTTGCTAAACGGCCCGTCCCGAATTTCTAAGTATTTTAAGTAATTAATGAGGGCCCCGCAATTGTATATTTGATTTGGCGAGGCTCGTCTCATTTTTATTATTAAAAGGCCAACCTAAAGCGAACTAAAATTTTCTATTTATCATTTGTCTCTAAAAGGTCAATTAATTCACAAATATAAATTCGGCCTCGAATTCAAGTCCGAATTCAAACAAAAGGGAAAGCCCTTTTAGCTTGAACCCGCTACCTAATTCAAAACCTAATTTTATATTTATGATTTAATTCCCTATATGCTTAATATAATTTTAATAAATTCTGATTTATGGAAATTTGAGGCCTTAAAGGTCTGGCCCAATGACATGATTTGGAGATGCAAAAACTCATGGGTCTGATTAATTAATATTGTTTATGACCCATGCGTAACTATTCGACTGGATTCAGTCCAGTTTGACAATGTCAGTCCGTCATGGGCCCTTGCCCAGGCCCAATCAGAATCAAAGAGTCTAAATAGAGACTTAATGGTCTCAATGTAGGCTGTCAATCCTGGGCTCATGAACAAGCCCAAACGGAATTATAGACAAGGTTCATGCAACTGGACTTGTTAATTGAAATAACACAAAAAGAAAATTTCAACTTCAAACTCCACTATCAATTTGATTCTAAATTACTAAACTCCTACAAGCATGTGATATATTCAAATGACGAAATTAACAGGATTGGGATTCAATTATCAGTCCATTTCGATTCTATCAGGAGCTACTTAGAAGTGGACGAAAAATGTCAAATCATTCTGAACCTGTTTTCTTAAACTTCATATTAACGAGATAATTAAACGCTATCAGCATTACTAACAATACGTGTAAATCTGACATAAAATTTCCTACAGTCCAGGCAACATCTCAATCTAAAAGCAAACCTGAGATTGACATAATAACCAAACTATAATTGTGAAGCCCTAACCAATATTGTATTGTATCACTCATATAAGTCTGAAGTGGATTTGGAACATTCATACCAACTATGATAACGTTATTTCATACAAATATTTATAGTGCCAATAGTCATGATACTAATGAACAGTCCTCAGTCAATTACACATTGATATATACTAAAGTGCTGAAGTTAATTACACTTATGTAGGGAATTCAACAGGAAAAACGAGCATCACTTCATTCCATTCCAAAATCCAAGAGATATAGGATATGTACCTGGAAAATAGAATGTAAAACAAATGAGGAATCAACAGCAAGAGTCAGAGAATCAACAGCAGCTCAAAATCGAAATCACAGCCCAAGAGAATGTTATCAAACTCAGTCCAGAAATGAACAGCACCAACAACCAACTCAATGAACTTGAATTAACCAAAATGAAGTCGAAATCAAACCTAAAACAAACTCGGAGATTTCAATCAACCAAACATAAGGATTTTGAAGCTGTTTTCCTCATTAAACTAGCTAGAGATTCGAAACAATTGCTGAAATAAACTGGAAATTGATCCAAGGAACTCAATGCAACAGTGTTTCTGAATTTTTCTATTATATTGTTTTGATTTTTTTTATTTTTTGAAGAAAAGCTAAGATCTAAAGGAGTATGGATTTGAAATTCAAATTTCAGATTTATGAAACTTGAAGAATGTTTTTTGGGGGGAATTTTAGAGCTCCAGAACCTTTTTCTCAAGGCATTTGAGTACCCTTTTATAGGCACTCAGAAGTGCAACTTCAGATTTTCCTCTTTTTCAAATTAGTCCCTCTTTTATTTCAATTTAGTCCCTTATTTTTAAACTTGTTGCACAAGTTACTGCTTTTAGAATACTAAAACCTACACCTAGACCCCTTCTAGAAGGGTCTAGGGTGTTCTAACCTTATTTTTCTACCCTTGAAATACCTGCATTACCCTTGATTGAATTCTGGAATTGCTATTTTAGCAAAACATGCCACTTTTGATACCCAAAACACCCCCAACCACCTCTCAAAATTACCAACCCTTTATTTGACTTCTAATTGACTAACCTAGTCAATCCAAACCTCCAATTCTAACTAATTAACTCAGATATAACCAAGCAGACTCCCTAAAACTTAACTAATACTTAGAGCAATCAGAAAACAAAACTAAATGGCAATTACTTAATCAAAATCAGATTAACAGTATATAAACTACTCACCCCAAACAGACTACTAAATCTAATGAAAGAGAATTAAACTATTATAATCAGAAAAAGAGCATACATATTGAAATTGAATCAAAACTAACAGAAAATCCGATTGAACTACAATTAATCACTTGAACTAATTAACCCAACATTTGAACATTACAACTATCAGAAATAAACGAAAATCAGATCAACAAAAATCAGAAACAGCATAGCACACAAAATAATTAGCAACAAGAGCATGAATTAACTAACAGAATCCAAAACTCATGAAAACAATGAAAGATAAAAGAAAATCAAGGAAGGAACTTACTGACCTAGGCTTCAACCTTGACTGATTTCTGGAATTGAATCTTAATTAATATTACAGGTTTATTTTGTCAAAAATAAACTTATAATATTAATTAAAATCATCCAAATTATTGAAACTAAAATTCGAAAACCCTAGATCCGAAATTTGAGATGGCCTGGTGAAATTTGAGAGTTTTTGGCTTGGGATTCAAGGTGAGGGGGTCATGGAGACTGTGGGGTGTGAATTTGGGCCGGTTTGGACAAGGTTGTGTTTTGGCCGGAAATTTCGATCTAATATTCGAAACGATTGGTTACGATTTGAGGGATATGGTCTTGGGGGTTGGAAAGAGGAGGAAAAGGAGAGTAAGTGGTGAAATTTTGGGAGAATTTGGGGCTTCGCCGCCGGCGACGGCGATTTCCGGCCGGCGGCGTTAGGGCGGAGGGCGGCGGAGATACGACGGTGTTACACCGGCGGTTGGAGGCGGGGAAGAGGTACGAGGAGGGTGATATTTGTTTTAGGGTTTAGGATATTATTAGGACACTTTCATTAAAAGGGGGGGGGGGAGATCAATGGGGACCGTTGGATTGGAGAAGATTGACGGCTAGGATAGATTGGCTCCAAACGACGCCGTTTTGGGGCTGGGAGACTTGGACCGGGTAGGGGTTAATTTGGGGCTGGAATTGGGCGGAAAATATTGGGCCTGGGTGGGTTAATTCAAGACTTAGCCCAATTTAAATCCCTCTTCTTTTAATTGTTTATTTTATTTTATTTATTTGTGTTTTGTATTTATTTTCTCTGATTTTTATAAAAATGCAAAATTAAAATGAAACCTAATCTATTTCCAACATTAAGCTAATTGATTCCTAAAATTGCTTAAAATCTATTTCGCGATAAATTCAACAATTAACAATTAAAAGTGCAAAGAAACTATTTTTGTTATTTTCTTCATATTTTGCTCTAAAGCAATTAAACTATCAATTAATCCTAAAATATGAAATTAGATCCTAAATGCAAATGCATATTTTTGTATGAATTAACATGCACAAATAAAATGCAAACAATTAACAGAAAATAACACCAAAATTCACAGAAATTGTAAAAATAAGGAAAAAAAAAATTTTGTTTGAATTTTTGCGAATAATTCATATATAGGGCAAAAATCACGTGCTCACAGAGATAATGCATGTTGAAGACTTAGAACAAGTCGAGAAGCCAGGATGGAAATTGTTCTTTGACGGAGCTGCCAACGCCAAGGGTGTCGGGATAGGAGCAGTGCTGATTTCTAAGACAGGGCAACATTACCCTGTTACGGCTCAACTCCGTTTCTATTGCACCAGTAACATGGCTGAATACGAGGCATGTATCTTGGGATTGAGATTGGCTATAGACATGGGTGTCCAGGAAATCTTGGTCATGGGTGACTCGGATCTTCTGGTACACCAGATTCAGGGTGAATGGGAGACACGAGATTTGAAGCTGATACCATACCAGCAGTGTTTGCGTGAACTTTGTCAACAGTTTCAATCAATAGACTTCAGGCATATTCCAAGGATTCACAATGAGGTTGCCGACGCTTTGGCCACTTTGGCGTCAATGTTGCATCATCCAGACAAGGCTTATGTGGACCCGTTACAGATTCAGGTCCGAGATCAGCATGCTTATTGTAATATGGTGGAAGAAGAGCTTGACGGTGAGCCGTGGTTCCATGACATCAAAGAATACCTCTGGATGGGAGTATACCCAGCACAGGCTACGGGGGATCAAAAGAGAGCAATTCGACGTTTGGCAAGCGGATTTTTCTTCAATGGAGGAGTGTTGTACAAGAGAACTCCAGATCTTGGATAGTTGAGATGCATGGATGCTAAACAAGCTACAGTTATCATGGCTGAGGTACATGCGGGAGTTTGCGGACCTCATATGAGTGGATATGTATTGGCAAAGAAGATTCTCCGAGCAGGTTATTATTGGCTTACTATGGAACGGGATTGTATCAGTTTCGTGCGCAAGTGTCATCAATGTCAGGTACATGGAGATTTGATTCATTCTCCACCATCTGAATTGCATACAATGTCAGCACCATGGGCGTTCGTTGCTTGGGGAATGGATGTCATTGGTCCGATCGAGCCAGCGGCGTCAAATGGACACAGGTTCATTCTGGTAGCTATTGATTATTTCACTAAGTGGGTTGAAGCAAAAACCTTCAAATTTGTGACCAAGAAGGCAGTGGTCGATTTTGTGCATTCGAATATCATCTGTCGGTTTGGGATCCCGAAGGTAATCATCACAGACAATGGTGCCAATCTCAACAGTCATTTGACGGCCGAGACATGCCAGCAGTTTAAGATCACGCACCGCAATTCCGCCCCATATCGTCCTAAGGCAAATGGAGCAGTCGAAGCAGCTAACAAGAACATCAAGAAAAGGAAAATGGTAGAGGGGTCAAGGTAATGGCATGTGAAGTTACCTTTTGCCCTTTTAGGCTATCACACTACTGTCCGCACTTCAGTAGGGGCAACTCCTTATTCACCGGTGTATGGAACTGAAGCAGTAATACCCGCGGAGGTTGAAATCCCGTCCCTTCGGATCATCGCCGAGGCGGAAATTGATGATGTTGAATGGGTTAAAGCCCGCTTGGAACAACTAAGTTTGATTGATGAGAAGAGATTGGCAGCAGTATGTCACGGTCAGTTGTACCAACAGAGAATGGCAAGAGCATATAACAAGAAGGTGCGTCCGCGGAAATTCGAAGTAGGGCAATTGGTGTTGAGGCGTATCCTACCTCATTGGGTTGAGGCTAAAGGAAAGTTCGCTCCGAACTGGCAGGGGCCTTTTGTTGTAACCAGAGTGTTGTCCAATGGCGCATTATATTTTGACGGATGTGGAAGGGAAATGTGTAGAAATGGCTATCAACTCCGATGCAGTCAAGCGATATTATGTATGATTTCTTGGTTTAATTGTACTTAATTGTATTTGGCATATTTTTGAATATTGGAATGACGAAGGCATTTTGTTCTGCTATCTAAACACTTTATCCCTCGTTACCCCTTTGAGCCTTATTGGTTTTCTTTCATACCCCTCTTTCGAAATCAATAGCAAAGATCAGAAACACAAGCGTGAAAGTTAAGTAAGGGAAAAAGAGAAAAGGAAAAGAATGAAGAAAAAGAAAAGAAAAGAAAAAGAAGAAAAAAAACAAGAAGAAAAGAAGAGAAAATGGAAGAAAAGAAAGGAAAAACCACAAAGTAATTTCTATGACCTGAACTACGTTCGACTTGATCCCGAAAGGGTACGTAGGCAGCCTCTCCCTGAGGTTCAGTCACACCAAAATAAAATCCCACAAGTCCCCACGGAAGAAACTGGGGCAGAAATTATGGTTGTGCAAGAAAGTTGATTCTGGAAGTTGTGGTTGTGAATCCATATTGAATTGTTTTAGAGCCTTTTATACCTTTTCTTTCTAACCTCATCCAAAAGCCTACATTACAGTCCAAAGAAAGACCTTTTGATTAATCTTCAGGAAGTGCCAATACGAGCGAGTAAAAGTGATTCACGTCAGGGGCAACACTCCGGTACAAGAGAAGTAATGAAAATGAAAAAGTCTTATTGGTGAAAACCCTCATGGGCACCGTAAGGCGACGGGAGCTGAGAGAAATAAAAATGAGAGAGTCTTATTGGTAAAAACCCTCACGGACACCGTAAGGCGAAGCGAGTTGAGAGAAATCAAAATGAGAGAGTCTTATTGGTGAAAACCCTCATGGGCACCGTAAGGTGAAGGCGAGTTTTTCAGACAGGCAAATGAGACAAGTCTGTGGTCAAAAGCTGCTCAATACATTGCAAGACGAGCAAGGTTTGGGTTTGGGTAAAAATCAGGTTGTGAAGGTCCGAAATGACAAATGTGACGATTGAAAGTTAATTGGTAGACAGACTGGGCTGGTCAATCCGAAATGCATGGCATGCTCAATGGTACCAGCTGTTCCACTCAGATAAGTCTCATTCTCTTCTTTCTTCATTACAATCATCCGTTCTCGGATTCTCTTTATCCTTATCCCTTGAGGTCATTGCATTTCATTCTTTCGAAGTCTATCTCTAGGATGTTTCAGTGTCAGTTCTGTTCGAAACAAAGGAAGGAATGTCAAAGCTAACTACCAGCTTCCTAGTTGTATAGATAGGGCCAGAATATATCAAAGATGTCCAAAAGCAAAGTAAGTCATAAAGGACCACTGGAAGTTTCATCGGTGGATTAATCGGATAATTGTGGGGAAGAAGCGAAGTTTCAAAAGAAGGGTCAGAAACACAAAAACAACAATATGGGATAGAACACTTGGTCAAGGGGTTGAAATTCGGTCAGGAAGTCGAGGGGATTCAAGGCAAGTCCAGGAAAGCGAGACGGAGTAAAGCCCAGGAGCAGGGATGTACCTAGCAAGAATGCCGGCAACTAACCACATTTTTAAAATTGACAAGATTTTTCTTTGGTCGAAACAGGGGCAGAAAGTTTTCATTGGTTTCGGAGAAACCCTCCTTAAGGAAAAAGCAAGCACCCAAAACAGGTATGACGGGAAATTCTTAGGACCATCCTGGAAGATGGGACTTAGTTTAAATTTCAAAACAATCATGAGTAGCATAATTTAGCACAAATGTATCCTAAAGAACATAGGTTGTCTAAGATAGGACTTAATTAGGAGTGGTCAGGACCCTCCTGGATAATGGGATGTAGCTTTAAAGTTCGCTTTAGATAACAAGATATAGTGGGAGCCGTACCTTCAGTAGATATAATTTAGGTTAAAACTATCTTTTAACTAGAAGTTGTCGGGACCCACCTGGATAATGGGGAGTAGTTTAAGACCTTTTAGACAACAAATGTAGTGGGGGTAATACCTCTAGAGGATATAACTTAGGTTCATAATCATTAGAAGTTGTCAGGACCTCCCTGGATAATAGGACTTAGCTTTCAAATTCTTATAATAGTTGGTAGAATAATTCAGTTTAACACTTATCCATGTACCCAGCTACCAAACTGGGGCAGAAAGTTTTTTTTGTTTTTATTTATTTTGTTGCAGTCAGGAGCCCACCTGGAGAACAGGGGAATACTGTTCAAGTTCAGCAATCAGGAGCCCGCCTGGAGAACAAGGGAATACATTTCAAGTTTCAACAGTCAGGAGCCCGCCTGGAAAACAGAGGTATTACAATTCAAGTTTTAGTTTTCAAATTCTTATTAATATCTGATAATATGATGCCCATTCACCAAACTGGGGCAAGAGATTTTCTTTGTTTTTGTTTGTTTTGATGAAGTCAGGAGCCCTCCTGGAGAACAGAGGCACACATTTCTAGTTTCAGCAGTTAGGAACCCGCCTGGAGAACAGAGGCACACATTTCAAGTTTCAGCATTCAGGAGCCCGCCTGGAGAACAGAGGCACGCATTTCAAGTTTCAGCAGTCAGGAGCCCGCCTGGAGAACAAGGGAAGTACAATTCAAATTCTATCCTCTAATTTTTAATATTTGATAACATGATGTGCCCAGCCACCACACTGGGGCAGAAATTTTCTTTGTTTGTCTGTTTTGTTGAAGTCAGGAGCCCACCTGGAGAACAAGGGGATACTTTTCAAGCGCTGCAGTCAGGAGCCCACCTGGAGAACAGGGGAATACCTTTCAAGCTTCAGCAATCAGGAGCCCACCTGGAGAACAAGGGAATACTTTTCAAGCGTCAGCAATCAGGAGCCCGCCTGGAGAATGGAGGCATATATTTCAAATCTCAGCGGTCAAGCATCACTCGGAGAAATGGCAAAACATCTCCGATCACAACGCAAGGCAACAACAAGGATTCCATCGGAAGAATACAAGTTCAAGGCAATACAAGAGCAAGTTTGAAGACATAGATAGAACCCTTTTGTAATTCATAGATCATAGCTTAGGCTAGTTTCTTTTTATTTTTGACACGGTGTAATAAGGAGGTCAGCGAGCAGTAGCAGCAGCAACAGCAGTGAAATCACAGCTCTTGGTAGTCCCAGCTACCAAACCTTCCCGAACTACACTGACCTGATTCCTTTTTAGCCAAGGATATGTAGGCAACCTTTGAAGCGGGGTGCGGTCAGACGATTTTCAAAAATGCTTCACACGGAATATTCAAACGGGCAAAAATCGCTCGTTTCCGCTCACTTATCTTTGCACGAAAACTCTTCGTGTTTCCGGGCAAAGAGGGGCAGCTGTGAGCACGTGATTTTTGCCCTATATGAACTATTCCCAAAAAATTCAAACAAAATGATTTCTTTCATTATTTTGCAATTTTGGGGATTTTTGTGATATTTTCTGCTAACTGTTTGCATGTTATTTGTGCATTTTAATTCATATGAAAATATAAAAATACACTTGGCATTTGTTTAGGGTTTAATCTCACATTCTAGGATTAATTAGCAGTTAATGTGTTTTTTTATTAAAATAAAAAGAATAACAAAAATGGTTCTTTTTGTATTTATAGTTTTAATTTGTCTTAGCTTGCATTCAAATTAGGAGTTAGTGTAGTTTGAAATTAGGAAATATACTTTTATTGTCAATTTAGCATTTAATAAAATCAGAAAAAATAATACAAAATAAAAATAAAACAAAAAGAAATAAAAGAAAGCAAATAACAAAGGTGGCCAGTAGAGACCCATGAATTGGGCCATTTTAACATCTGGCCCAAACCAGACATACCCCGTCCAGCCCAAATCCCCGACCCAATCCGGTTCAAAAACCACCAAACGGCGTCGTTC
>NC_031995.1:52220809-52224556 GCF_001879085.1 Nicotiana attenuata
GTGCACATTTATGTGACCCAAATCTAAATCTCAACGAAGTCGAAATGCGTCAAGAGCCACGGGTGCACTGGTGTGACGTGGTTCGAGATACATTTTCACGACGTTGCAATTCTTATTAAAAATAAACTAAAAGCGGTTTACTGTTAAAAGCACATAAGCTAGAACACGTTTTAAAATCAGATAAAAGCAAATACAACAGTTGAGCGACCGTGCTAGAACCACGGAACCCGAGAATGCCTAATACCTTCTCCCGGGTTAACAGAATACCTTACTCGGAGTTCTAGTTCGCGGACTGTTAACAGAGTCATAATTTCCTCGGATCGGGATTCAACCGGTGACTTGGGATACCATTAATCTCCCAAGTGGCGACTCTGAAAATCTTAATAATAAATCCCGTTCCGATTGTCCTTTAAGTGGAAAAACTCCTTTACACTCTTCCGGGGGTGTAGGTAAAAAGGAGGTGTGACAGCTCTGGCGACTCTGCTGGGGACAAGAACCCAGAATCTCTGGTTCAGGGTTCAGAATTCGAGCTTAGATATATTGTTGTATTTGGCTTTATCTGATTTTTCTACATGTTTCATACTAAATGTGCAAAATGTTGCTGTTTACCGCTTTGATATTATCTGGATTGTATAAACTGTGGCGAAACCCTTCTCTTCTCACCTCCGGGGATGTGCTCACTGGTGGAGACTCCCTATTCTGTTAGTGTCAATACCCTGAAATAAGAAAGAGGTCGGACAAGTTACTAAGCCGGATGGCCTTTTGGTTCCCGGTACGTAGCCCCCTCCTCGACTCGAGTTGTCCGCTCGGGTACACAGTCTAGAACACATACCCAGGTTTGAACCTAGAAGAACTTGACTTCATGCCCGGATCCCTAGTAGGACGTTTATCTGCATCACATGCATTTTGACTTAGGGGACTCAACACAGGGGTTGGGTCCGTCTAGGACAGGTGTACCCGGAATAATGGACCATCCTGCTGCATCCTATTTGTGCATTTATCTGTTTGGGACCTGCATGCTGACCGGCTTTGAATATTTGGGAAAAAGCGGAAAAACCAAAAGAAAAATAGCAATATAGAGAGTTAAGTTCCTATATTAGAAAAAACCAATGTCCAAGTAGTGCCGAAATGTTGTCGAATTTTTTTAAAAAATGAAAAAGAAGAAAAGTTCTTTTAGTTTGCCAATGGAAAAACAAAAAGAGTTTTATTTTCACATTAGTTTATTTTATCTACCACCGAAAAAGAAAATATAAAAATGAATCTTGCTTTCAGAAATAGTGTATTCGTCAACAAAAACAAAAAAAAGTCTTGTTTTCAAAAATAGTTAGTTTTATTTGCCCGAACTACGCTGGTTTGATTCTCACCGGATGTGAGATACGTAGGCAACCCTCATCGGGTCCAACCTCCCCTTTACAAAAATAGCCAAAAATGCCAATTTTTTTAATTTCGTCATGAATAAGTCGGGTGCCGCCATTCTTGTTTAAACTAAGCCGAATGTCCCCAAAGGGGCGCCGGAAGGCTGTTTTTGCAAGAACAGCCACCCTGAGTCAGTTCAACGGTTAACAGACACAACCTTAAAATCTTCTCCCCGAAGTGCTGAAAGGCCGTAACTGCAAAACCGGCCGTTTGTTTTAAAATTGGAAATTTGAACAAAAATAGTGTCATTTTTTTTCCTTTTAGGTCAAAATAAGTGATTAAATCACCCTAATAAATGTGCAGGATGAGCACGATTCAAAATAAGGGGAACTTGCATATAGGCCCGCGGCGAGACCGAATGATGTCCCGCGGGCGCCAGGAGCTTTAATGTATTCATGATTGTCTTCTGAGTCTGTATTTCCTTTTCTATTGGAGTCCGTAAAAGTCAGTCAGTTGATTAAGTCCGTATTTTCGTTTAAAGTAGAATAGGGATGATGGAGTCTGTAGTTCTTTTCTGCATTAGAGTCTGTTAGTTGTTTAATCTGTCAGTTATGAGTCTTTGTAATAGACGTATTTTCTATCAATAAGATTGAAAATCCCAAAAAATATTTTGCTTCTACTTTACATTTATTCTGCAAGAACTACGTTCGGTCTGATTCACGCGGGGTCGTGATACGTAGGCAATCTCCATAGGATTCGACCATAACCAAAAGAAAGAAAAAAGAAAAAGAAAGAAAAAAAAAGAAGAAAAAAAAGAGAAAAGAGCGGAAAAACAAAACTCAAGAAAGGAAGGAAATAGGAACGAGAGAAGACAAAGGCAAGAGTGAAAAACAAGAAGGAAAGAATAAGAAGAAAGAGTTTACAATAGGAAATAAGGAAAAGCCGGGATGACGCATGCAATCGATCAAAAGCTGTTACCAATGTGTTAGATGCCCTAACGCTAACTTGATGGTTTCATTTTGTTCCAATTCCAGAAAGGTGGTTGGTTTGTGGTTTTAAAGTGGTAACTCTTCTGTACAACACAAGGACAAAAGGCAATGGCAAACAACAAGAGAACTGAGTTGGTTGATACTGGTGCTCGACAACAGTTGGTGGAACAAGATAATGGGTTGGCTGAAGAGGTGCGAATGCTAAGACAACATATGACAGACATGTATCAAGCCTGGATGACTGGGAAGGCGCCACCTCCGCCACCACTAAATTTCCCGGACGCTACCCTTACCCAAACTCCCAACACAATACTAGATGATCCTCCATATTCTCCAGACACACCCGCTTATCACACTCGTCCCAACTACCCTAGTAGCTCCACCGCTCATCCCTCAGTTACTACTACCCAAAATTGCCCTCCTGTCATATCCCGAGATGAGCTCCATGATAGAAATGAAAAGGTTACAGGAAGAGAAGGACGAGATGGGACTCCCAGAAAGCTGAAAAGCATAGAACTGTCCTTAAGGGACAAGCGAAGAGTGGGAGGCCAGGGTAGCACGACTTGCAAAGAACTGATTGTGCCACATTACACCCGCCTGCCCGCAGGATTCAAAGTACCAAACTTCAACTTGTATGATGGGCGTGGAGACCCGGTAGCCCACCTGAGGGTCTATTGCAACGAAATGAGGATTGTCGGAGAAAAAGATGACGTGATGATGGCATATTTCAGTAAAAGCCTAACTGGGGCAGCTTTGGACTGGCATGGTCGTCAAGATGTCGATGGGTGGCTTACATTGGGTGACATGGCTCGAGACTTTGTCCGATACTTTCAATGCAAATCAAGCGTTACCCAAGACCGCACCTTGCTATCTAAGATGGAAAAGAGGCCGGAGGAAAGCTTTAATGAGTTTGGGCTCAGATGGAGGGAGCAAGTTGCTCGAGTCAGTCCCCCGATCAGCGAAGAAGAAATGGTTAAGCTTTTTCTACAGGCCCAGGGACCTGCCTACTACAGTCATTTGATCCCGGCCTTGGGTAAGCCTTTCAATGATGTATCAAAAATGGGGGAGCTAGTGGAAGAAGGAATCAAGTCAGGCAAAATCGTGAGTCGTTCGGAAGCTAGGCAGAACGTACCAGTAAGCTTGGTTGGAAGAAAGAGGAACAGAAAAGATGATCCGATAGGTTTTCCTGATCAACACTTCCGGCCTCGACATCGTCCCTGTGGTTATCCTTGTGCATTAGATGACCTTCCTCGATGCTACTTCTCTCCACAGAAATCCCAAAGTCGCACATCACGTTCTCAGTACCCAGCTCCGCAAAATGCCCATCTACCCCCGCGAGCTTCCCAAAAATACCCCGGCTCAGGTTTTCGGCCCAATCCAGCATTTAAGAATGAGAGGTTAC
>NC_031995.1:52226293-52231258 GCF_001879085.1 Nicotiana attenuata
TGCTTGATATTGCGCCTCGGGGAGATATTATCAGAGCACTGGTTACATGTTGGGACCCAGCACATAATGTGTTCCATTTTTCGGATTTTGAGCTTACCCCGACATTGGAGGAAATAGCTGGTTACATTGGAAAGGATGAGGTTCCATTGAGGCACAAATATTTGGTCGCTCCCAGAGTTGTAGCTGTACACAAGTTTTTAGACTCCTTGAAAATAGTCAGGGCCGTCCATAACACAGACCTGGCAAATGGCTTTTGTACTCTAAGCTTCATATATCATCGCTATGGTCATATCGGGGGGTTCAACAACCCAGAAAGTAAGATATGTAGCAAAGGAAACCGCCAGAAGTGGGAGGAGCATCGATGTTTCGCTTTTATGGTGGCTTTCTTGGGGCTTTTAATATTTCCAAGGAAGGATGGGAACATTGACATAAAAATAGCTGGGGTTGTCAGTACATTAATCACTCAAGCCAAAAGTACACTTGCACCTATGATATTGGCCGACATCTTCCGTGCTCTTACAGCTTGTAAAGCCGGAGAAGCTTTCTTCGAGGGGTGCAACGTATTATTACAAATGTGGATGATTGAGCATCTCTATCATCGCCCTCAGTTTCTGAGTTATAGGTCTCCAGAAAAAACATGCATAGCAGAATTTTACACAAGAACTAAAGGGGTCAAATTGCCAGAAGGGGTCACGGGTTGGACAACATATTTGCGGTCCCTCACTGCTAGCCAAATAGAGTGGACACTGGGATGGTTACCTGTTGATGAAGTCATATATATGCCGGCAGCCCGACCACACTTTCTCCTGATGGGGCTTAGAAGCATTCAGCCTTACGCACCGTATCGAGTGTTGAGGCAGCTGGGGAGATGCCAGATAATACCCAATGGTGATGATCTTAGTTTGCAAGTGGTTGAGATTGGCCCCGATGGCCAGTTTCCTAAAGCAGTGGTCCGCCAAGTCTGGAGCGAATGTCAATATTTGGCGGCAAACACTTGTGTCCGGGATCGAGCCAGAGGAGAGGTGTCACCTGATTATCAGGCTTGGTATAGAAGGGACGTTGCATTCGGAAGACCGGCCAAAAGACCTCACATCCAGGAATTTGTTGATTCATCACAAGAACAGTGGGCTTGGTTAGCTAAAGAAAACGAGTACAGGGCCCGCATAGGAGCGTTGGAAAAACAGGTCCAAGACCTCCGATTTGAAAATACCTTGCAAGCCACGGCTGATGAAGGGGAGAGAAAACAATTGGCCAAGGAGAATGAAGTTTTACGAGCCCAAATACAAAAGATGAAGCTAGAGGCCGACAACCCTGTAAGAAGTGCCAAAGATACAAAGCTTATAGCAAATCTAAGGCAAAAGGTCAATGATTACAGTTTTGACCTCGACAAAGCAGAAAAGGAATTAGCTGGGGTCCGGAGACAGTTGGCTAAAAATGCAGAAGAACGGGCTTGCATGATTAAGCAGTTAAAAGAAGAATATGACAATAAGGTCGCAAGATTAAAGGAAAAGGCCACTGCCGCAGAAAACCGAATGATTAAACAGGCAAAGGACTTCAAAGTCGAGAGAGAACACTGTTACAGGACATTGGCACAGTTAGAAATGGATTTGCAGCAACTTCGAGAACAAAGCCAGGCGTTTGAGCAGACTTTGGAGGCTAGGGCCCAGCAGATAGGGCGGTTGCTTCAAGAGAAAGGAAGAATCCGAGAGAAAATCTTAACCGTTGCTCATTCTATTACCCGGAAATGCCAGATGTGCGAGAACATGACCCGTACCACCTTCTTTGCATCAGTCATGACATTTGTGAAGCAGATAATGAATGATCTAGACAGCCTCCAAGGGGAACTTGCATATAGGCCCGCGGCGAGACCGAACGATGTCCCGCGGGCACCAGGAGCTTTAATGTATTCATAGTTGAGTTTACCTTTTGAGTCTGTATTTCCTTTTAATGGAGGTAGGTCACTTGGGCTTGTATTTCTTTTGTCGGAGTCTGTATTTCCTTTTTGACAGTCAGTTGATTGAGTCCGTGTTTTGTTTGAACTAGGATAGGGATGTGGAGTCTGTAGTTCTTTTTGCATCAGAGTCTGTCTTGAGTCTTTGTAATAGACGTAGTTGCTATCAATAAAATTGAAAATTCCCAAAAATATTCTGCTTTTACTCTTCGCGAACTATGCCTGGTCTGATTCACGTGGGGTCGTGATACGTAGGCAATCTCCATAGGATTCGACCATTTCTAAATAAATCAAAGGAAAACTAAAAAGGAATGATGCAAATAAGGGAAAAACCAAAGGAAAGAGAATCCAAAAGAGGGAGAAAAAAAAGTGAAAGATAGGAGTAGGAATTAATTGGCAAGAGAAAGAAATAAAAGCCGGGATGACGCATGTGATTGAACAGCGACATAATAGCAACGTTCGACTGCTTAGGTGCATCCATCCATCAATGTGCGGTTATCTATTTGTTAATGCCCTAACCGCTAACAAGTTGTTGTTGATGAGTTCAGGCAGGTGATAAGCTGACTGGCATTCTGGCAACCCACCCTTACAACACCCGCTCCAAAGACAAGTCGAAAATGGCCAATCAAGATATAGAAGCAAGCATCGTTGACCCATCCAGAGAGGAGGAGGCAATGGATGTGAATACAATGAGATAGGAGATGTATAAGTTAAAGCAGCAGATGGCCGAAATGTACCAGGCTTGGTCGAAGGGACATCCCCCACCAGCCTATCCTGCCAATCCCAATTACCTCCCACCAACCCAACCCCAAGATCCTCCCACAGTTAACTCATATCCTGCTCTCCCTACTCACCAGCAATATTATGGAACCACCTCTCAGACACCACCACCACCACCCCCCAAGCAAATTCCATGTCCCCCACCACCAATTACTCCAATATTCGTGGCTCCTCCACCCACCGCGTTACACAGATCCTCTAGTGAACCTCTGTTCCAAACCCAGGAAAACCACTATTACCCACCCGAACCCACCTTCAAACCCCCAGAACCATACTCTTACACTCCCCATTTTAATCTCTCAGCCGAAGAAGAGAAACCTCCCAAAAACCCCGAGCAAGAGGAGATGATACGAAAAGTCAAAAGTTTAGAGCAGTCCTTCAGAAATATGCAAGGACTCGGGGGTCAAGTGAGCGTGGCCTACAAGGACTTGTGCTTGTTTCCTGACGTCCAACTGCCAGCGGGATTCAAACTACCCAAGTTCGACTTATATGACGGCCATGGTGATCCGTGGCCCACCTGAGGGGTTTCTGCAGCAAGATGAGGGGGGCTGGAGGAAAGGATGAGCTATTAATGGCCTACTTTAGTCAAAGCTTAAGTGGAGCGGCGTTGGAGTGGTACACAAGGCAAGATCATGCTCGGTGGTACACCTGGGATGACTTAGCTCAAGCTTTTGCATGTCATTTTCAGTACAATCTCGAAATCGTCCCAGACCGTCTGTCACTGACCAAAATCGAGAAGAAGCCCGGAGAAAGCTTTAGAGAATACGGTTTCCGCTGGAGAGAGCAAGCAGCAAGGGTTGATCCCCCGATGAAAGAGAATGAGATGGTGGATTATTTCCTTCAGGCTTTAGAGCCAACTTACTATGGCCATCTAGTGTCCGCTGTGGGGAAAACTTTCAACGAAGTTGTAAAGATGGGAAGCATGGTAGAAGAGGGTCTCAAGTCCAACAAAATTATGAGCTACTCAGCACTCAAAGCAACCACGCAGGCCATTCAAAGCGGCACCGGAGGAGTGTTGGGCAAGAAGAAGAAAGAAGAAGTGGCAGTAGTGGAATCAAGGGTTTGGTCCAGGGGTCCGTCACCATATTATCACCAACCTCGCCCTCACCCCCAAGCTTACCCGCATACCTCATATGGCCCACCACAGCATTACTACCCACCTCCTACTCCCCATTTCTCTGTCCATCACGCCCAGACATATCCACAACCTCCTACTCGTGCCCAATCCTGCATATAAGAATGATAGGTCGCAGAAGAAGAAGACTTTTACTCCCTTGGGAGAATCTTATACGAGCCTATACCACAGACTGAGGCAGTTGGGTATGTTGAACCCGATCGAACCTAAATTACCAAACCCTCCCCCAAGGAACCTGGACCATTCAGTGAATTGTGAGTACTGCTCAGGAGCGCCTGGACATGATACAGAGAAGTGTTGGCATCTGAAAACTGCCATTCAGGAATTGATTGATACACGGAGAATTGAGGTGCAGGTTCCGGAGACTCCCAACATCACACAGAATCCACTACCAATTCATCATGAGGCTCACATGATCGAGATAGTGCAGAAGGGAGAATACAAGAAGCCGTCGCAGACTGTGATGATGATTAAAGCAAGCGAAAGTAAAGTAAAAGAGGAATTGGTCGATCAGAAAGCTTTGGTCGCAGTGGGCTAGACAGTCAGTGAACCAGTGAGGGTAATAAAACCAGGGCCTGTTAAGGTGACAATACCAGGAGCAGTTGTCGAGCCTGTGTTGGTTGTAAAAGGCGTTCGAACAGAACCAGTCATCATCAAACCGGTGACCCAATTGCCCATAGTCAGTGAGAAAGCTGTCCCGTGGAATTATGACAGGGTGACTGTGATATACCAAGGAAAGGAAATTAAAGAAGAGGTGTGTGAAACTCATGGGTTGACTAGATCAGGGAGGTGCTTTGCCCCTGAAGAGTTGAGAAAGGCTAAAGCAGCTAAAGACAATCCGGTACCGACAAAGAGGGCTGTTACTGAAGAAGAAGCTGAAGAGTTCCTGAAAAAGATGAAGGCTCAGGACTATTCGATTGTGGAACAATTGAGGAAAACCCCAGCACAGATCTCATTGTTGTCCTTATTGATCCATTCGGATGAACACCGCCGGGCCCTGATGAAGATTCTAAACGAACCTCATGTGCCGGATAAAATTACTGTGAATCATCTTGAGAAGATTGCAAATAAGATTTTTGAGGTGAACAAGGTAACATTT
>NC_031995.1:52231358-52253961 GCF_001879085.1 Nicotiana attenuata
TCTCGGAATTCCATTCCGACCCTCGGATCAAAGTCTCACCTATCCACCGGAATTCGCCAAAATGCCAACTTTGCCAATTCAAGCCTAATTCTACTCCGGACCTCCAAAATCACTTTCGATCACACTCCTAAGTCACAAATCACCTCCCGAAGATAACCGAATCATCGGAATTCACATCCGAGCCTTCTAACTAATAAGTCAACGTTCGGTTGACTTTTCCAACCCAAACCTTCCTTAAAGGGACTAAGTGTCTCATTTCCTATCCAAACCAATTCAATTCAACTCTAGCTCACCCGTTGCAGATAATAAAACATGAAAGAGAAATAAATGGGGAAAACGGGGCTGTAATACATGAGACGACGGGTTGGGTCGTCACATCCTCCCCAACTTAAACAAACGCTCGTCCTCGAGCGGGTCGAGAAGCATACCTGAGGTCTCAAATAGGTGAGGATATCTGCTCCGCATCTCCTGCTCAGTCTCCCAAGTAGCTTCCTCTACGGGCCGACCTCTCCACTGCACCTTTACCGAAGCTATATCCTTTGATCTCAATCTCCGAACCTGACGACCCAAAATAGCCACTGGCTCCACATCATAAGTCAAGTCATCATCCAACTGAACCATGCTGAAGTCTAACACATGGGACGGGTCCCCAACATACTTCCGGAGCATAGAAACGTGAAATACCGGGTGAACTCCCGACAAGCTGGGTGGCAAAGCAAGCATGTAGGCCACCTCCCCAACTCTCCTAAGTATCTCAAAAGGACCAATGAACCGTGGACTCAACTTTCCTTTCTTTCCAAATCTCATAACGCCCTTCATAGGCGAAACCTTCAACAAGACCTTCTCACCCACCATGTAGGATACGTCTCGAACCTTCCGGTCCGCATAACTCTTCTGACGCGACTGAGCTGTACGAAGTCTCTCCTGGATCACTTTCACCTTCTCTATAGCATCCTGAACCAACTCTGTCCCCAATAGTCTAGCCTCGCCGGGCTCAAACCAACCAACCGGAGATCTACACCGTCTCCCATATAAGGCCTCATACGGTGCCATCTGAATGCTAGACTGATAGCTGTTGTTGTACGCAAACTCTGCAAGTGGCAAGAACTCCAAAAACCTCCAAAATCAATAACACAGGCACGCAACATGTCCTCCAATATCTGAATGGTACGCTCGGACTGCCCGTCCGTCTGGGGATGAAATGTTGTGCTCAGCTCTACCTGTGTACCCAATTCTTGCTGAAACATCTTCCTGAAATGGGAAGTAAACTGAGCGCCCCTATCCGAGATGATAGAAACTGGGACCCCATGAAACCTAACAATCTCCCGGATGAAAATCTCTGCCAACCGCTCCGAAGAATAGGTAGTACACACCAGAATGAAGTGCGCGGACTTGGTCAGCCGATCCACAATCACCCAAATCGAATCAAACTTCTTCGAGGTACGAGGGAGACCACTCACAAAATCCATAGTAATCCTCTCCCACTTCCACTCGGGAATATCTATCCGCTGATGTACACCACCGGGTCTCTGATGCTCATATTTGACCTGCTGACAGTTGGGACACTGAGCTACATAACTCACTATATCTTTCTTCATTCTCATCCACCAGTAGTGCTGCCTCAAATCCTGATACATCTTCGTGGCACCCGGATGAATGGAATACTGCGAGCTGTGTGCCTCCTCTAATATCAACTCCCGAAGCCCATCCATATTGGGCACGCAAATCCGGCCCTGCATCCTCATCACGCCATCATCATCAATAGTCACATCTCTGGCGTCATCGTGCTGAACCCTGTCCTTAAGGACAAGCAAATGTGGATCATCATACTGGTGCTCTCTGATGCGGTCATACAAGGAAGATCGAGAAACTACACAAGCCAACACCCGACTAGGCTCTGAAATATCTAACCTCACCATCCGATTGGCCAAAGCCTGAACATCAACCCATACTGACTGCCTTCCGGCTTAACGCATCGGCCACTACGTTGGCCTTCCCCGGATGATACAAAATGGTAATATCATAGTCCTTGAGTAACTCAAACCACCTCCACTGCCTCAAATTAAGATCCTTCTGTTTGAATAAATGCTGAAGGCTGCGATGATCAGTATATACCTCACAAGATACGCCATATAAGTAGTGCCTCCAAATCTTCAACGCATGAACTATAGCAGCCAACTCCAAATCATGTACGGGGTAGTTTTTCTCATGAGGCTTCAACTGACGAGAAACATATGCAATAACTCTACCCTCCTGCATCAACACACATCCGATCCCGACTCTCGAAGCATCACAATACACAGTGTAAGAACCTGAGGCTTATGGCAAAACTAACACTGGAGCTGTGGTCAAAGCTGTCTTGAGCTTCTGAACGCTCTCCTCGCACTCGTCCGACCATACGAATGGTGCACCCTTCTGCGTCAACTTAGTCAAGGGCGAAGCAATAGAGGAAAAATCCTGGACGAACCGGCGATAATAACCTGCCAAACCGAGGAAACTTCGAATCTCCGTGGCTGAGGACGGTCTGGGCCAACTCTGCACCGCCTCTACCTTCTTTGGATCAACTTGAATACCATCACTGGAGACCACGTGTCCCAGAAAAGCTACAGACCCAAGCCAAAACTCACATTTGGAGAACTTTGCATAAAGCTTCTCCTCCCTCAACCGCTGTAACACCACTATCAAGTGCTGAGCATGCTCCTCCTTGCTACGCGAGTACACTAGGATATCATCAATAAAAATGATAACAAATGAATCCAGATACGGCCGAAATACGCTGTTCATCAAGTGCATGAACGCGGCTGGGGCATTAGTCAGCCCAAAAGACATAACCAGGAACTCATAGTGCCCATATCTAGTTCTGAAGGCAGTCTTCATAATATCCGAATCCCTGATCTTCAACTGGTGATAGCCTGAACGGAGATCAATCTTCGAGAATACCCTTGACCCCTGGAGCTGGTCAAACAAATCATCAATACGAGGTAGTGGATACTTGTTCTTCACTGTCACCTTGTTCAACTGTCTGTAATCAATGCACATCCTCATTGTGCCATCTTTCTTCTTTACAAATAGAACCGGTGCACCCCACGGTGACACACTAGGACGAATAAACCCCTTATCTAGGAGTTCCTGAAGTTGATCCTTTAGTTCTTTCAACTCTGTTGGTGCCATGCAATACGGAGGAATAGAGATGGGCTTAGTGCCCGGCACTAGATCAATACCAAAATCAATGTCCCTGTCCGGTGGCATGCCCGACAGGTCTGCTGGAAACACATCAGGGAAGTCCCTCACGACGGGGACGGAATCAAGACTAGGAGTCTCAGCTCCAATATCTCTCACGAAAGCCAAATATGATAGACAACCTTTCCCAACCATCCGTTGGGCTTTTAGGAAAGAAATTACCCTACTGGAAACATAGTCAGTCGTACCACGCCACTCAATCCTCGGAATAGCAACGTAACATGACAGTCCAGAATAGCATGGTACGGAGATAACCAATCCATACCCAGAATAACATCAAAATCAACCCTGCTCAACAGCAATAAGTTAACTCGGGTCTCCAGACCCCCAATAGTCACTAAACAGGATCGGTATACATGATCTATAATGATAGTATCACCCACCGGGGTAGATACGTGCACAGGCAAAGCAAGACAACCTCGGGTAGTACCCAGGTGATGAGCAAAATATGAAGATACATAGGAATAGGTAGATCCGGGATCAAATAAGATAGAGGCATCTCTGTGGCAGACTGAGATAATACCTGTGATAACAGCATCTGAGGCAATGGCGTCCTTCCTGTCTGGAAGAGCATAGAATCGAGCCTGACCACCGCCAGTCCGGCCTCCACCCCTGGGGCGGCCCCTGGCTACCTGGCCTCCACCCCTAGCTGACTGGGCGGGTGCTGATGAAACAGGAGCAGAAGATGAGGGCTGATCCCTCTGCTGAGACTGACTACCACGACGCCGAGGACACTGTCTCCTCATATGACCGAACTCACCGCACTCGTAGCAACTACCCGGCGCTGGAGAAGGGGACTGATGGAAACCCCTTGCTGCTGAAGAACCCTGGGCTGAAGAGGCAGGTGTAGAGCTCTGAGCTGGAAGGGCACTAAGTGAAGTCTGGCCCTGCTGAAATCCCTGATGACCACGGCCTGAGGAAGCCCCACTGTGCTCTGGACGACCTGACTGAGGAGGCCTGAAGGAACGGCCTCTACCACGCTGGAACTGCCCCTAGACGGAGCACCACTGAAACTACCTGAACCTCGAGGCCTCTTTGCCTCCCTCTCCTCACGCTCCCCGACGGCGAACCCGTCTCAATCCTCTCGAGCCCTGCGTCAACGTACCTCCTCGAAACCGAGGCCACCCCTATAACCNGGAAAGAAGCTGTCAATAGTGAAATAGAATCCATATTGAGCAACCATACCTGGGAATTGGTTGATCTTCCTCCAGGTAACAAAACATTGGGTTTTAAATGGATTTTCAAGAAGAAAATGAAAGACGATGGTACTATTGACAAATACAAGGCAAGACTTGTTGTCAAAGGATTTAGACAGCGAGAAGGTCTTTACTATTTTGACACATACTCGCCGGTAACAAGAATTACATCCACTCGAATGCTAATAGCGTTAGCCGCCTTGTATGATCTTCAAATCCATCAAATGGATGTAAAAAAAGCCTTCTTAAATGGTGATTTAGAGGAAGAAATCTACATGGACCAACCTGAAGGGTTTGTGGTTCCGAAAAAAAAAAAGAAGGTGTGTCGTCTTGTTAAGTCCCTTTATGGACTAAAACAAGCACCCAAGCAATGGCATGCGAAATTTGACCAAACAATATTGTCAAATGGCTTTAAGATTAATGAATGTGATAAATGTGTTTACATTAAGAACGTTCCAAATCATATAGTCATTGTTTGCTTATATGTTGATGATATGCTAATAATGAGCAAAGACATTGCCGACATTCAAGCTACTAAGCGCATGCTTGCTAGTAAGTTTGATATGAAAGACTTAGGAGTTGCCGATGTAATTCTAGGAATTAAAATCAAGAGGACTCCTCAGGGTCTAGCTTTGTCTCAGTCACATTACGTGAAAATGGTACTTGAAAAATTCAAACATTTGGAATTTAGAAGTGCAAGAACTCCAATTGACTTAAATCATCATCTTATAAAGAATAAAGGTGAAAGTACGTCTCAATTGGAGTATGCTCGTGTGTTGGGAAGCTTAATGTACATCATGAACTGTACACGACCTGATATAGCTTGTGCGATAAGTAAACTTAGTCGATTCACAAGTAATCCCAACAAACATCACTGGGTAGCAATGAAACGAGTTCTGGGATATTTGGAATATACCCAAGACTACGCTTTGCACTACAATAAATATCCTGCGGTTATCGAAGGATATAGTGATGCAAATTGGATAACCGGCTCAACAGAAACAAAGTCCACAAGTGGATATGTTTTTACTGTTGGTGGAGGAGCAGTATCTTGGAAGTCTTCCAAACAAACGTGCATCGCTCGCTCTACAATGGAATCAGAGTTTATAGCTTTGGATAAAGCCGGTGAAGAAGCTGAATGGCTTCGACATTTCTTAGAAGACATTTCGTTCTGGCCAAAACCTTTGGCTCCTATTTGCATACATTGCGATAGTGAGGCTGCATTAGGACGGGCAGCGAGCATTAGGTATAACGGAAAGTCTCGTCATATACGACGAAGACATAACACCGTTAGACAACTACTTTCTAGTGGAATTATCACTATTGATTATGTAAGATCAAAGGATAATGTGGCGGATCCGCTTACAAAAGGCTTAACTAGAGAGGGAGTTGAGAAATCATCTACGGGAATGGGACTATGGCCGAGGACAAGTCAACATGGCGGTAACTCTACCTAGAATTTTGGATGTTCCGAGATCTAGGTTCAAGGAGCTCAAACAAAGTTGTGATTGACCGGTTCAACATTGTCAAAGTAAAATCTTTGGTCCCTTCTCGTGATGAAGACAATGTTCAGTAACAAGGATAGAACTTTACACGTTCTTTAATGATTACCTAAGTTTGATGTGGTAGTTATCAAATAGTGTCAATCTAAAGGATTACACGTTTAGGAATCACCTATGTAAGTGTGAAGTGGAAGCCGCTTCAATGAGAATTCTGTAAGGCCAATTCTCTACGCACTTATGAGACCAGGCGGTGTTCATGGCTGAAACGAACACAACAATGAGAACTAAAAGACGGTTAAGGGTTGTTTGTGTGACATATGGTTGTCTAGGTATACACTAAAGTTCGACGGTTGAAAGATATCAAATCTACCGATTGACCGAGTATATCCGACATATGTTCACTACGGAAAGTTCAAAGGGAAACCTACTTATCCAGATGCAATTAATCCTTACTTGCAAATCACACAGCTTTCATCTATGATCTTTCTTGATACAACCATTCCCATTCAAGTGGGGGATTGTTGGACTTTAAGCTATTGGGCTTTAAAGTAGAAGAAGTGTGAATTGAAAATGGAGGGAAATAAAATGTAGGGAAAAATGAAAATCTGAAGAAGTGAACTTTTGCCTTGCACTTTGTCCCTCATTGGTGAGGGACAATGTCACGACCCCAATCCCGATCGTGATGGCGCCCAACACTGATGCTAGGCAAGCCCGACCAATTAAATACTCTCAACCCAAATACGTAATCCGTTAACAAATAATACGATTAAGATGGCAAATGTCAAGGTTCCAATCCGAATCTAAATAAAACAGTACGAAAAATAATAACGAATATTCCAAACACTTCCCAATAGATCTGGAGTCACGAGTCTAGAGCCTCTAGGTGTAACAGAGTAATATATCCATAGTAATAAAGAAGTCTAGGATATGGAAAGATAAATAAAATAAAGGGGAGGAGTTGGGTCCTGCGGACGTCAGGCAGCTACCTCAACAACTCCTGAAAATAAAATCCAAGAAGACAACAAACAGCTCCACTAAGTCTCCGGAGCACCTGAATCTACACACATGGTGCAGGGAGTAAAGTGAGTACTTCCAACTCAGTCAGTAGTAAACATATATAATGGCTGAAAGTAAGAAATTCCGAAATATCACAATATAAAGCTATAATCAGCAATTCAGCACATAAAACGGTGGAACAACAACAATACCAGGACAAGTAAGACAAACAGGTATAAATGCATGAATGCAATGCAATGCACATGACCGCCGCGGCGCGCAGCCCGATCCATTTGGGTACTCGCGCTCACTGTGGGGGTTCAGACTCCGGAGGGGCTCCTACAGCCCAAGCGCAATATCATCGTAGCATTCGCTGCGGTGTGCAGCCCGATCCACACTCAGTCCAGATATATATATGCATGCAAGCCACTCGGGCACAGTCAAATTGTTCATTTTTAGTTTCAATTATTAGGAATTATAGAGCTAAGTGTATAAACCTTTATTTGTTTACTAATCATTTCGAGGCAGTGTCTAGCTCAGGACTGATATCATGAAATATGCTAAGCATCATGGAAACAGTGATAAGGATCCCTGAAAGATGCAAATGATAGGCACAAAGCCCCAAACATATTCATAAAATCCAAGTAGGATGATTACCAAAAAAATTTCTAGTCAAGAACACAGTACGAACATCAATCGGAACGGACTAGGTCACAATCCCCAGTCACAATCGACCCCGCACTCGTCATAGAGTACGTGTCTCGCCTCAATATAGCATCACAATGTGATATACCGGGGTTTCAAACCCTCAGGTCATCATCTACATCTATTACTCACCTCAAGCCGGCCGAAGACTAGCTCGCAATGCCCTTTCCTCTCGAATCGACCTCCTCGCGTATCGAATCTGGCCAAAACCACAACGAATACGTTACAATATGCCAAAGAAACATAACCCAATCGAAAAGACTCGAAAAATATCAAAAATCGCGAAATTAGCAAAACCCGAGCCCCGGGCCCACTTCTCGAAATCCAGAAAACTTTACATCAAAACGATCCTTATCTCGCCACGAGTCTATACATATCAAACTCACAAGAATCGGAGTCCATTTGACCCCTCAAATCATCAATTTAAGCTCTCTTAAGTTTCAAGCCCTAACCTCCATTTTTGGCATTTAATCCCTTAAATTTCAGTGTTCAATCCATGATTTTTCACTATATAAACATAATCCGGGTCCAATAGTTCATACCTGATGAAGTCCCTTCGAATTCTCTTCAAAATCGCCCAAGAAACCGCCTAAGCCGAAGTCCAAAATATTTTTCTTCTCTTTCAAAATCGTGAAAACATTGTTCACTTAAACCCAGACCGTTTTCCGCTTCTGCGGTTAACATGCCGCATCTGCGGTCACCGCATATGCGACCAAACGATCGCTTCTGCGATCTCACTTAAATTTCTCCGGACTGCTTCTGCGGTCGCCGCATTTGCGGAACCACGTCCGCTTCTTCGAAAATTGCCAAGCCCTCAAGGACCGCTTCTGCAATCGCTCACCCGTTTCTGCGGGACCGCTTCTGCGGTCCATTTCCGCAGAAGCAGAAATACCAGATGACAGCAGCAACAGACCTGCAACACACCTCAAAACCTCTCGTTCAACCACCCGAATTCACCCCGAGGCCCCGGGACCTCAACCAAAAATACCAATACATCCTAAAACTTCATTCAAAGTTGTTCTCATCCTTAAAACACATCAAACAACGCTAAAACCATCAAATCACATCGAATTCAAGCCTAAGTTTCTTAAAAACTTCCGAATTACGCATTCGATCAAAAACCCAACCAAACGACGTCCAAATGACCTGAAATTTTACCCGCACATCCAAAGTCACCTAGCGAAGCTACTGCAACTCTCGGAATTCCATCCCGACCCCCGGATCAAAATCTCATCTATCCACCGGAATTCGCCAAAATGCCAACTTTGCCAATTCAAGCCTAATTCTACTCCGGACTTCCAAAATCACTTCCGATCGCACTCCTAAGTCACAAATCACCTCCGGAAGCTAACCGAAACACCGGAATTAACATCCGAGCCTTCTAACTAATAAGTCAACATTCGGTTGACTTTTCCAACCCAAACCTTCCTTAAAGGGACTAAGTATCTCATTTCCTATCCAAACCAATTCAATTCAACTCTAACTCACCCGTTGCTGATAATAAAACATGAAAGAGAAATAAATGAGGGAAACGGGGCTGTAATACATGAGACGACGGGTTGGGTCGTCACAGACAATCACATTTGTGTGCTTATATATAGAATCACTTCTTAAAGCTCTTAAAAGGAGTTGAAGAGAATGAACCCTCGCGCCGTCGTCGTCGGTCGCTCGGCTCGGCTTCGGCTTTGGCTTTGGATTTGGATTTGGATTTGTCAAATGATCGATCGATAAGATTATTTTTGGACAAAATTTATTTAATTATTTAATAATTAATTAAATGCCAAATCACTGCTGAAAATACGCCAGAACCCTGCTGAAGATTCAGAGGGACTCTCTGGCCGCGGTTCTGCCGTAACCGCGGTAGAACTGCGGCAGGCAGATTCAGAGAGCCTCTCTGACCGCGGTTCTGCCGTAACCGCGGTAGAACCGCGGCAGGCAGCGTATTCTTCTGAAAAGGCACCTTTTCCAGACACCTCTTCTGATAATTGCCTATAAATTCTAAGGCAAGGCTCCATTTTCTACACACGAAAAACACTCCAGAACTTCTTTCTTTTTGAATATACTGCATCCTAATTCGCAATCTCTCTCTCTCCAATTCGTAAGTGTGATTTTGCTGCGTTCTTTGAGTTCGTTGGGATCCTGTAGTTTGTATTGCCACTGTTGCAGGAAGGTTTATTCCGTTTTATCCTGGGAGGATTTAATCCATTACCTTGGCAACTTGTGAGGGGGTTAAAATTCCTTAAGGACACACAAGAAACTTGTGGACTCGGAATATTTATGATTCTCTACTTTTTTCCAGATTTCTTTAATTCTTCTAACAGTTTTTTTTTCCTGATTTTGTGTTTTAACACAGGAACGCTCACAGTGTATACATTGATATAGCCATTTAGAGTGAACTGGAGTCACATACAGTGATACAGTAATTGTATGTATCATTGTATTTTAGTATATTGTATGCGTTGATACAGTCATTTAGAGCAAATGAATACAAGTGATACAAGTTGATAGCAAACGAGTATTAGCTACGAATGGTAATTAGACACAAAGTAATTAGTCTCTAAATCGCGTGGTGCTTTATGATAATTCATCTTTATATTTTGACCAAAAAGGTGGAAGAAGAAGTAAGTTTTATAACACTGGGCTCATCTTCAACTTGGGCTCCCTACAATCAACACTGGGCTTTGGTTCAATTTCTTCTCCAGCCCGGACATATCTTAACACCAGTTTAACCACAGTTTAACATCAGTAATCTAAAGTTTAAACCTAGAAACTTAATGATACATTAGTTATGCAGAGTTATATAACAAAAATCAAAAACTATTTAAATTATTCATAATTACATATATATATATATATATACACACACACACACACACACACATTGTAAATAAGCTTCCTGAAGAAGTTTATCCATATGGGACTCAGCCGTAAATATGTTTATCTATTTAGTACTCTATTGAAAATAAGCCTCCTGAAGAAGCTTATCATTTCGGTACTCTCTTATGGATTAATATTACTCCCGATAAAAGATTATCCATATCTGATACAGTAGCAGCTTACACAACAGGTTGCAGTAGCAGCTTACACAACAGCTTCCTTTCTTCTATAAATAGAGGAGATTTCAGTTCATTATGTACATGAGTTGAAGTTTTATAATACATTAATCTCTCTCTCTATACTTGTCTTCAATTTATTTACTTACAGTTTTTATTTTATAACACGTTATCAGCACGAGACTCTGTCATTTTGAGCACTTACAATTCGAGTTTAATTTCTATTTCAGTGTTCATCTCTGATGTAAGGCGACGCTCTTACGTCCGTGGTTAGATCATATTCATTCCGAGCATGATAAGGCAGATTATATCCTTGAGGTGGTGAGCTTTTTGTTTTTGCAGTAGTGATGTGGATATCACTTACATCTGGAGTGGCCAAAATTATGTAAAATAATTTGTGTCACGACCCCAAAATCAACCCGGTCGTAATGGCGCCTATCATGAAACTAGGCCAGCCGATACAATCCCAAATCAAACCAATATTTCATAAAAAAATGTTTTAAGCTATTAATAAATAAAAATTCCACAACATGAGTCTAAATAACAAGTGCGGAAGAAACATAAGCCCGACATCAGGCTGTCACAAGTCACGAGCATCTACTAAGGACTGTCCGAGTACAACTAAGACTATCACAGTCTGGAAAATACTAATATAGTCTAAGGAAGATAAGAGGGAGAAGAGCAGGGCTGCGATTGCCAGGCAACTACCTTACTAACTCCGATGGACCTGCCACTGAGTAATCAACACCCGCTACCGGGTTCAGAAATACCTGAATTTGCACACGAGGTGCAGGGAGTAATGTGAGTACGCCAACTCAGTAAGTAATAAAGGTAAATAAAGACTAAGCAGTAGTGACGGGCAATAAAACATATACAATTCATATCATGAAATCTCAGTAGAATACAGCAGGCTTTTAAAATCTGTTTTGAATCAATTCAGCTCGCTTAAGTCCAATTTCAGTAAAACCATTTAAGACATCTTTCAACAATTTTCAAACAAAGTGATAAAACAATGAGTAAAAATGGTGAAAACATAATCAGCCCCTCGGGCAAAACTCACTCGTATACAGCCCCTCGGGCAACATAAATCACAAACAGCCCCTCAGGCAAACATGAATCATAAACATCCCCTCGGGCAATCATCTCTGTCACTCATATACAGCCCCTCGGGCATACCTCACAATCACTCGTAAACAGCCCCTCGGGTACAACATGAATCAAGAACAGCCCCTCGGGCATCATATCACTCACTCAGGGTACCTGCGCTCACTGGGGGTGTTCAGACTCCGGAGGGACTCCTACAGCCCAAGCGCTACAACAAGCCATCTCGTGGCATAAATCAATCAGGCCCTCAACCTCATAACAACAAGCCACCTCGTGGCATAAATCAATCAGGCCCTCGGCCTCACAATATCATTAATCTGTAACAACCTGCTGCGGCGTGCAACCCGATCCCCCAATATCCTCACAAAACAGGCTCTCGGCCTCACTCAGTCAGAAACCTCTCAAGCCACTCGGGCTATCAGTAAAACATGATGCTCAGCTCAAAATATCATTTTATGCATCAAAACGGAGTAAATAAGACTGAGTTATGAAATCAGTAAAGCATAGCATGACTAAGTACATATATTAAATCAAAACAGTGAGGAATAGTAGTAAAAAGCCCCTAAGGGTCCAAACAGCTCTGGCACAAGTCTCGAATATGACATTAAGCCCAATTTGTAAGAAATTCTTTCTAAACATATAAGTATCATATAATTTCAGTCAAATACGCAACTTTATAGTTACTACCGGACATACCAAGCCACAATCCCCAATGGTGCATGCCCACACGCTTGTCACCTAGCATGTGCGTCACCTCAAAGTAGTAAAACAATGCGAAATCCGGGATTTCATACCCTCAAGACTAGATTTACAATCATTACTTACCTCAAACCAGTCAAAAACTCTACACCGCAATGCTCTTGCCCCTCGACTCGGCCTCCAATCGCTCTGATTCTATTCACAACCAAAACAATACCATCAATATACGCTAATGGAATGAATTCCACAAGAAAAAATATCCAATTAGGCACAAATCCTGAAATCCACTAAAACCCGGCCCTCGGGCCCACGTCTCGAAATTCGACAAAAATTACAAAACTCGAAAATCCATTCACTCAAGAGTCCAAACATACGAAATTTATCAAAATCCGACCTCATTTTGTCACTCAAATCCTCAAAATCCACTCTCCAATTTCAAGCCCTAAATTCCCAAATTTCTAGCTCAACTTCTCAATTAGATGATGAATAAAATCACAGATTCATGAAATTTAAATCATTATAGGTTAGAATCACTTACCCCAATGTTGCTCCTTCAAATCCCTTGAAGAATCACCTATCTCCCGAGTTCCTCAAGCCCAAAACCGAAAAATGAAGAACAAACCTTGAGCTGGGGTTTTTTTGCCCAGCAAAACCGTACTTGCGGTCAAATTCCCGCTTTAGCGGCACCGCACCTACAAAATTTCCCTCGCAGGTGCGGAACTCACTTACTACACCATATCCACATCTGCGGCCCCTAAATCGCACCTGTGAACTCTCAAATGCGGCCAGTCCTTCGCATCTGCGGTCCAGCCCTGGCCTTCCATTTCTGCATATGCGGTCCTCCTAGCGCACCTGCGGCCTCGCACCTGCGGTTCCCACTCCGCAGGTGCGGAAACATCAGAAGCAGCAGCTTCAGCTGCATTATTCCTTATCCAAACTCTCTGTTAACCATCTAAAATCATCCCGAGGCCCTCGGGACCTCAATCAATAATACCAACAAGTCATATAGCAACATACGAACATAGTTCGGCCTTCGGAACACTCAAAACAACATCAAAATACCAAATTACCCTCGGATTCAAGCCTAAGAACTTCTAAATTTCCATCTTGCACAAATGGTGCCGAAACCTACCAAACCTCGTCCGAATGACCTGAAATTTTACACTAACGTCACAAATGACACTACGGACCTACTGGAATATCCAGAATTTCAATCCGACCCCTATATCAAAATTTCCACTGCCGACCGAGAAATGCCAAATTTCCAATTTCGCCAATTCAGGCATAAATCTACCACGGACCTCCAAATCACATTCCGGACGCGCTCCCAAGACCAAAATCACCTAACGGAGCTAACCAAATCATAAAAATCCAAATTCGAGATCGAATACTAAAAAGTCAAAGCTTAGTCAAACCTCTCAAATTTAAAGCTTCAAGCTGAGAATCATTCTTCCATACCTGTTCCGATTAACCTGAAAACCAAAACCGACGATTTGCATAAGTTATAACACATCATACGGGGCTAGTCATGCCGAGAACTGGCGAGCAAAGTGCAAATGCTCAAAATGACCGGTCGGGTTGTTACATCCTCCCCCACTTAAACATACGTTCGTCCTCGAGCGTGCCCAGTGTTGTTCCGAAAACCATCAAGTCGTTGTATAACCTTACCATGCACATACTCGGGGGTGATCCCATGTCACCCTATCCCATATAGGTCCGATCACACAACATAACTGGAATTTCACAGATCACTAGCCCATAACCTTAGAACTAAATTTCCATTTCCGAAATTATCTATAAGATCAGAATCTCACAAATATACACTGTATAAGTCCGAACAAGCTGTAACAAACCAAATTCGTAACCCAAGATGTAATCACATGATATACCACATAACTCAACCACTCGTAGCGATAACTTCTAATCACAGCAGCTGCTCAAACAACCCAATACCGGTAACAAACCTCTTATCAAACAAAGCCTTATTCAAACACTTTCGTATACTGCCAATGATGAAAGAAACACGCAGAAAGTCATAACTATTCCTCAGATCAACCCGTCATGGAGCTCCCTCTCCCTCGGCAAGGACCATAGTAAACTTCTAAGCTGAATCTCGATATTATCTTTCCAACATGCTGAAATCGAATCCGATAGTATTCATTCTAGATCCCAATGACCTCATCTCATCCAACACGACTACTCTAGCGACATGACACATCGATACAATCTAATACCAAAACCCGTGTGACCCGCGCACCAATAAGCAACAGTCCAAATGTACTCAAATCATGGAAAATGACTCAAATGAGAGAGTTGTACCGCAAGCTCATCAATACCACCACAACACAATGCCGAGAACCCATCACACATCGTAGAACCAGAACACACGAATCTAACCCGAAAGATCATACCTCCACATAACTTCACTGCAATGCGCAACCCTTTCCAAACACTAGCAGACATGAATCGCCTCAAGTCACCATGCTCAAAATCATCAACCACGCGCAATTTGATTTCAAGTACCAAAAGTGAATCACCATACCCACGGAGAAGCAAATGACACAATGCCATACCAGCCCGAGAGAACATATCCAATGTGCAATAAATCATGCAACACCCAAATACCCGTCTCACTCGAACTCCACTATAAAGCCCAAATAGAACCAACTCATTTGTGCATAAAATCAACGAATCACAACTCCTCACAACACGAAAAGGTAACTTATAGATCACTCCAGAACGCGAATAAGCTCAATGACAATCGAACGGCACATCCCCCAACAATAGCAATTCGGAGTCAACAAAGCCGTTCTGATGCAGAACACACATCCATATTGACCTACCCAATGAACCCCTTATCAAGGAGTTCCTGAAGCTGCTCCTACAACTCCTTTAACTCCGCCAGTGCCATACGATACGGTGGAATAAAAATGTGCTGAGTGCCCAGCACCAAATCAATACTGAAATCAATAACCCTATCCGGCGGCATACTCGGCAGGTCTGCAGGAAACACATCCGGAAAATCCCTCACCACTAGAACTGAATCAATGGTAGGAGTCTCTGCACTAACATCCCTCATGAAGGCCAAATAAGAAACACAACCCTTCCCAACCATCCGATGGGTCTTCAAAAATTAAATCACTCCATTGGGAACATAATCCATTGAACTCGCCACTCAATCCGTGGCATCCTCGGCACCAACGTCACCGTCTTAGCGTAACAGTCCCGAATAATACGACACGGAGACAACTAATCCATACCCAATATCACATCAAAGTCTACCATACTAAGTAACAAAAGATCCACTCGGGTCTCCAAACCCCCCAATAGTCGCCACACAAGATCGTTATACGCGGTCCATAACCACGACATAACATGTTTATGAGAACTCCCAGTCTCCAAATCCATAAAGCGCACGAATCACCATATCTGATCCCAACTCCACCGCGCAAATATATAACACACCTCTAATACTCAATTATTCCACGAGGGATACTCCTAAAATGCTTCTGTGCCACCAAGCAACCTCGAATATCAGCAGTCGATCCAACAAGAGAGTGTCGCAATCCTTAACTCAAACACGTTGCCCTTTCTAAAATGTATACCCTCATCAAGCCACACCAATTAGTGATATCATTTACCTAGTCATCTTGAACTGTCCATGTTGCCTAAGAATTTATGACCTTCCTTCCAGAACTGAACCGTGACCTCACATATGCAAATCTCAACCCTACACAACATATTGCATATACCATGCCATCCCCTGATAAATATGAGAACTTCATAATCCACTCCGAGTCATAAGCAACTACGTACTCAACTAGCCAAGAACTTTCCATTTGATCCCATCTAGAAGAAAATCACTATACATCACGTGCTCCTCACGCCAGTAGAAGATATATCTCTCTAACTATGGTATCTTCGAATTCCATTTGCACAAAACCAAATCGTCAGGACTGAATCCTTCTAACTCAACCAAGCTGCGCGGGCCACCAATAACCCAAGAGCATTGCTACGGAATATCTGTAGAAATTCCTTACCTCATAAACACCCAAAGAACTAATCATACCCATTGCCATGCCGATCCAACCTACTACCAAGTTGTCCTACCTATCCGAGTTCCTTCTGAATTACTTTCAAATTGATTCTTCTTCTTGCCGCAATACCAAAATTCTCAACCAAAGCATACCATGCGAGACCCTAGCACAAAACCACACCGCCCTAAAACTCATAAGCCGTCGAATGTTCTCTTAAACACCCCAAAAGTCCCATAACTCAATTACTTACCCTGAAGAGACTCCCTATGAATTTAAGCTATTCTTTCCCTTTTCTGATACCAAAATGTAGGATCCACTACGATATAGAAATACCACAAATCTTGACGCCTTTCAATGTAAGCCTCAGTTTCTAGCCAAATACACATCCTGAAGAACTCCCAATTGTTACCTATAAATCTTGAATCCATCAGAACATTCTCGAGAGTCATCCACTCTACTCAGGTCTGAATTAGACTAATCAAATGGTCCGGACGACCTGTGCTCCATTAGCACTTCCAACACCCCAGGAAGTAACCCCACCTTAATGCAACCAAATAAATTCCTGCTACGTGCACATTACCTCCTTCATCAATAACAACTCAAGTCATTCCATGTTTCTTATACACCTATAAAGCATACCACAACCCCTATCCGAAATTTTCCTTTACTCGAGTCATCCTCAATCTCAACTCCGGTAAGCCACAACTGATTCACTAGTATACCTCAACTGAAACTGATGTCACACCTCCTTTTTCTTACTACACCCTGTTAAGCGTATAATAAAGGGAGTTTTTCCAATTAAAGGACAATCAAAACGGGATTCGTTTATTAAGAGATTCAGAGTCGCCACTTGGGAGATTTGTGGTGTCCCAAGTCACCAGTTTGAATCCCTAATCGAGGAAAAGGTTTGACTCTGTTTAACAGTCGCGAACCAGAAATCCAGGTAAGGAATTCTGTTAACCCGGGAGAAGGGGTTAGGCCCTCCCGAGTTCCGTGGTTCTAGCACGGTCGCTCAACTGCTATATATTTGGCTAAAGTTTGATTTTAATACATGTTATCCTATTGCAATTTTAGAATTGTTTAACCGCTTTTAATTAGTTTTTTTAAAAGTGAACGTCGTTTAAGAGCGTGTTTTTGGATCACGTCACATGAAATGCAACCGGATCCTTGACACCTCTTATTCAACGTTTTGGGATTTGGATTAGGGTCGCATGAAATGCACACCCGTAGTTAAGAAGGTAAAATTATTAAAAAACGCGCCTAAAGTGGCTAGCGTCTTGTTAACTTTGCAGGAGGCCATGAAAATTCGCTAAATGGCACGTCCCGAATTTCTAAAATATTTTTAATAAAGCAATTAAAGTGGGCCATGCAATTTGTGATTTTATTTGGCACGGCGCACCTTAATTCGTTCTTAAAGGACAACCTAAAGACGAACTAGCATTATCTATAAGAATTGTCTCTAAAAAAAACTTAATTTGTTAACATTATGAATTAATTAATATCAAGATATTCAAGGAAATTCGGGCCCCAAGTGCAAGTCCGAACTCGAACAAGGCGCTCTCCATTACTGAAGAAACCCTTAGCTCGAGTCCGCTACTTAACTTGAAAGGCCCAAAGCCTACCATTTAATTATTAATGGATCCAACAACGAATTAAGCTAACAGTTCATTGGGCTTCGAAGCCAGCCCAAAAGGAAGGAGAAATCCTTTTACGTCGCTCATAAGAAGCTGCCCAACGTTTGGGCCTCAACACAAGCCCAAATGGGAAAACAAGCTAGAACTAGGACCCTGTATCGACCCCCCACAGCGTACGAACGGTGCTTAAAACAACAGAAGATTGAAATAAATCCAAATGGCTAATCAAAGAACCAACATATACGCCAAAATTTAAAAACAACCCGATCCTCAAAAATCACACCGTAGCTCATGCATTTCACACTCAACCAGACGCTATTCAAACTAATTATTGAACCATAGAGTTTCCGGCTACAATTTCCATGAACACTCCATATTATCCAACCTAAACATAAATGAAAGAGGCAAGATTCGTACCACTAGCTCGAAAGATAACACTACTCACTAAATTCCTGTCATAACGGTCCCAACACACAAGTATTTGAGGAGTTCATCTAATTCAGAGTTAAAACAATAAAACCAAAGTTCCGGCATCTAATATAGAGCATAAATCATGAATGAATACAATAATGTCCAAGTAGTCATGCTAATTTAAACCAGGAAACACGTGAGCCAATCTTTTAAGAACGGGAATTATTCATTTACTATCTAAATCAAATACATGGCTTCTCTTTACATCTCTTATGCTACTCAGATGTTGAAGCGTACCTGGAAAATGAAAGGAGGTAAGAAAATGTGAGATCAGTAACTCAGCAGCAACATGAATTATCCCAGATAAATGACCAAGGACAATCTCTTTTAAAGTAGGTGTAAACCAATAAGACTCTCAAACAGTGCCTCACAAAACCCAGCAATCAAAATTAAACAGGAATTGCTTCAACAAATGAGCACTAACAAGGACCAGAAAAGAAGAACGGAAGAAATGTGAAGATGGACTGACGAACAAAAGATCGGAGAAAAGGAGAAGAACGATGGTACCTAACAACAGACGCAAATGAACATAGTTTGAAAGGCTTCGGACTTCTCGATTTTGAGCCAAAATTAATCTCAATCATGCGTTCTTGTCAAGAACGCATGAGCAAGACCAGTTTCGACTCAAACCTCTTGTCAAGACTGGAGAACTCGTTTTGTCTTTTCCTTCTTTAAATCCAGACTCGGCTCTGTTTGGTGGTGATTTGAGGAATTGTGGCGAGAGATTAAGGGTCAGGGGTGAGTAAGGGTGGTTTTGGGGTAATTTGGTGGCGATTTGGAGTTGATTTGTCCGGTGAAAATGGCGGACCTCTGTCACACCTCCTTTTTTACACACCCACCCCGAAGGAGAATGTATAAGGGAGTTTTACCATTTAAAGTGACATTATTCGAAATGGGATTATTTATTTATTTTTCAGAGTCGCCACTTGGGATAGGTTTGGCTTTTGGTGTCCCAAGTTACCGGTTTATCTTGAATCCCAAATCGAGGAAAATTTTGACTTCCCAATTGGAGTCTGCGAACCAGAAATTCTGTGTAAGGAATTCTGTTGACCCGAGGGAAGGTGTTAGGCACTCCCGGATCCCGTGGTTCTAGCACGGTCGCTTAAATTATCATAAATGGCTAAACTCTGATTTTTACTACAAGCTCCAACCTATAGTGCAATTTTAAGAATTATTCAACCGCTTTTAGTTTATTTTTTACGGAAGTGAACGCCGTTTAAGAGCGTGCTTTTGGGTCACGTCACATGAAATGCACCCGGATCCTCAACACCTCTTATTCAACGTTTTGGGATTTGGATTTGGGTTGCATGAAATGCACACCCCAGTTTAGGAGAGTAATATTATTAAAATTCGCGCCCAAAGCAACTAGCGTGTTGATATCTTTGCGGGAAGCCATGGAAATTTGCTAAATGGCTTACCCAATTTCTAAAATATTTTAATATTAGCATTTAATGAGGGCCCCGCAATTTATGGATTTGTTTGGCGAGGCTCTTCCCAAAAGGATATCCTAAAGCATGCTATGATTTTCTATTTAATTTTGTCTCTAAAAGGGCCTAAATAATCAATGTTATAAAATTCGGGCTTCGAGTTCAAGTCCGGATTCAAACAAAAGGACAAAGCCTTTTAATTTAAACCCACCACCTAACTCGAAGGCCCAAATTTATATTATATTAAACTATGAAGTAGGGCATCTAAACCAATTCCACAATAATGAATTTCAGCATACTTTGGACGAGAGTCCATCAAACAGTGGGCTTATTCAGGAGCCCAAATTGAGAGTGAATTGTATTTGTGGAATTATGCTATGCTCCAGTTTATGAAGCCAATTGTAATTGGGCTCTTATCACCTGACCAAGCCCAAGTCTCACCGGACACAGGATGTCCGATTTTATCGTGAATTAAGCGAAATGCAATCTTGATTTCGAATTGGCCTATTAAACTCTTTTTATAGTTATTGTAATAAGGGATCCATTAATTTTAAAACTATCGTGCACAATTCAAGTGAAGAGCATACAAATAACCTGGAACTCGACAGCATACAAATAACCTGTAAATTCATGAGTAGTCACTGGTGTCCTCTCTAGTTTTGAGTAAACAATGTAACAAACAAAACCTTGTGATGAACTGGCTAATTTCATCAAACTAAAATCATGTTTTAAGTTTGATTATCAAACATGATAACAGGACTAACACGAATTAAGCCTAACACTATTCAACAGAGTATTTATATGGTTCTATAGCATATAACAGTCGGTTAAGTCATAGTCCATACAGTCCTATCAATGTACATGTTATAGTGTCCAAATGAATACAAAATTGCATTGTATTTAAACAAAGGTAAAATACAGCTTGCACTCCAATTTTTCTTCCAATTTGACTATACATCAGACTCGCATTCATAAGTCATTTGAGGCTAAAATAAGTACCTGGAATTTGAGGCAAACAAAAAGGGAAAAAGTCAGCAGCAGTACACAGCAATCAACAGCAGCCTTGGATGATTTTCTAACCCAGAAATGATATTATGCAGCCAGTAATCAATTTCAAATGAATATCACCAGTGAAAACCCAAAACCAGCTTGAATCAACTCAAATAAACCCAGAAATGACCCCAGGAACTTCTGAAATCCACAATTACAGAAACACCCGAAAATTCAAGCCATTTTCAACCCTTGGATAAGCTGGAGTTTTAATTCAGAACATGAGAGCTTTCAAACTACCCTACAAATTTCAATGGAATAGTGATTTTTTGGAATTTTGTTGCCTCCCGTTTGCAGAAGCTTTTCAGTATGTTTTTTAGGCTCCTCCCTCTCTGAATTGAACACCAAGTAACAATGCCTTTATAAGCAAGTTACTAGGGCAAACTCCAGCTTTTATTTTTTACCCTTTTAGTCCTTTTAACTTCTCTTTTTAGCTAGTTAGTCCTTCAATTCTTGACTTGCTACTCAAGTCACTTCATTAAGTTTCTGAAATTACAATTGACACCCCATCCAGAACACTTTAGGGGTTTCCAATTTAGTTATTTGCAGGATTCCTTACTATTGAACTACCTACACTACCCTTGGACTTAATCTGAAATTACTATCCCGCACCAGCCTTGTTATCCTTATTGCAATTTAACCATAGTTGAACCAAATAATTCTAATCAGCTATATCCAATCACCTAAAACTAATAGAAATTCTAACAATCAACATAATCAGTCCGGGCTGGGAACTAATTCTAGTCAAATTAATCCTAAAAAAAATCAACAACATTAAAAATCCAATCTAATGAACTAGTTAAACACTGAATTGAAACAAAAACAAAATTAAACTAAACTGAAGAGGATCATAAGAACAGATTTAACCATGAACAAGAATTAAACTAACAGAATCAAGAATAAAACAGAAATCAACTAACATTTATACTAACAAAAAATCAAAAAAAACAAGAGGAACACTTATTGAGTTAAAACTACTAATCAAAAACGTAATACTAAAACCTAGAACACTAATCATGGATTAAACTAATCTTAAACACATATAAAAGAAAAGAAGACTTACTAATGCAAGGTTAAACCACACTGAACTGCCGATTCGAACGCCGCAATGATGTGAACGCGTGTTCTTCACAAGAACAAATGAACACATCATCTCGAGGCTCGACTCAACCTCTGGACTCAGAAAATTGGGAAAAAATCAAGGGACTCGGATTTCTAGGGTTCTGCCAGTCTAAGATTTGAGATTCGAGAAGATGTAGGAGGATTTGAGGAAATCTGGTTGGGGATTAAGGAAGAGGGGAGTCAGGGGAAGGTAGGGTGTGAATTTGGTGCAAGTTGGATAACTTTGTGTTTTGGCCGGAAAGTTTCGATTCAAGATTCGAACCATTTGGCTATGATTCGAAGGAAATCATTTTGGGGGTTGGAAAGAGAAGAGAAAGGTGGTTCAGGGGTGTTAATTTGGACAGGTTTGGGTGATTGCCGCCGGCGG
>NC_031995.1:52257661-52305358 GCF_001879085.1 Nicotiana attenuata
TGAAAATTTCAAGCTTCCCAGCTTTGATATGAACATAGCTTTCATCCCTGTTTCAGACAAAGAAAACTTGTTAGTTTAAACATGGTGGTTGGTTTGTGGCCTTGACTTTGCGGCGATTTCTCCTTCACGTGCCATGATAACTTTGATTTCACTCTGAAAGACATTGCTTGCTTATTGACTAACCAATTTCTCTGTCACCCTTATCACAGAAAATACCTCTTCTCCGTCCAGCCCCAATACCCTTTATCTGTTGCATTGCTCCTGAACTGACATTTACCAAACCTTTTATTTCATATGAATCCCAAAGCGCGTCAATTGCCACCCACTCAGTGCGTATGCTATTCTTTCTTGACTTAAACCACTGGCCTTGGCCTTGAGGTCTATTGCTCCTTCATTTGCCATAATAACTTTGATTTCTGCTTGGAATACCTCGCTTGTCACTGGTTTACCACCCTTTTCGTCAATCTTTTCACAGAAAATACCTTTGATCCGTTCACCCTAGCCCTCATTCTGTTGCATCGTCCATGAATTGATACATACCAAGCCTTCGCATTTCAAACGAATCCCAAAGCCTACGTTTGACTGTTGCCAGCTCAGTGCGTTTGTTGTTCATTCCTGACTTGACGCTTTGATGTGTTCACCAGATCCCGTTTTGTTCAATTGGAAAACTTGGTGGCAGATGTTGAAGTCATTTCTCACTTGTTTCGACCATACAGACTCAGGAAGAGGAAGTAAACAAGAGTAAAGGAACATAGTAGAAGGGCAATGGAAAGAGATGATTCCTAACAAGAAAGCTACAAAGTAGAAACCTACCGGATGTGGATACTGACTCTAATGACCTTGACATGCACCTGTGGCCTATTCTGTTAGGCAAATCTGATGTCCAGCTCCCATTATACCCCCAAACTGTGAAACTGGGCTTCGCTGCTCTGTCGTCTTTCACAATCTTCATCTGGTGATTTCCCATCTAATTCTCAATCCTCATTCAACTTGTGGTGCCCGTAGGTTTTCACCATCAAGCCTCTCTCATTTGGTCTTTTCTCTCAACTCACCATCGCCTTATGGTGCCCGTGAAGGTTTTCACCAATAAGACTCTCTCATTTTGATTTCTCTCAGCTTTCATCGCCTTACGGTGCCTGTGAGGGCTTTTATCATCAAGACTCTCTCATTCTTCATTTCTTTCAGCTTTGGACCGGAGCGTTGCCCCTGATATGATTCCCCTCTACCTGCTCGCCTTGGCATCTCTCGAAGACTTATCGGAAGGTCTTTCTTTGGACCGTAATGTGGGCTTTCGGATGGGGTTAGAAAGAAGGGGTATTAAAGGCTCAAAACAATTTCAATATGGGTTCAAAATTACAACTTTCGGAATCAAATTTCCCACAACAACCACAACTTCTGCCCCAGTTTCCTTCTTGGGGGCTTTGAACTTTTATTTTGGTGTGACTGAACCTCAGAGAGAGGCTGCCTACGTACCATTTCGGGATCAAGTCAAACGTAGTTCATGTCATAGGAACTACTTTGTTGTTGCGATCCCTTTCTTCCATTTTTCTTTTCTTTCTTTTCATTCCCTTTCTTTTTTCTTTTCTTTTCTTTTCTTTTCTTTTCTTTTTCTTTCTTCCTTTTTTTCTTCTTTTTTCCTTTCCTTTTCTTTTCTTCTTTTCATTTCTCTTTTTTTTTTCTTTTCTTTTTCACTGCTTTTCTCTTTTCTTTTCCACTTACTTTTCCCGCTCGGGCTTACGAGTTTTATTATTGATTCCGAAAGAGGGTTACGCAAAAAAAAATAACCGAGGCTCAAAGGGGTAACGAAGGATAAAATGTTTGGATAGCAGAATAAAATGCCTTCGTCATTCCAATCTCCAAAACATGCCAAGTACAAACTACACAGTTAAACAAGTTGGGGAAAACACACATAACACCCTTTTGATTGATTCACATATTTGCCTTTTGTATTTGTCAATTACCTAGCACCATTGGACAACAGTCTCGGTACCACGAACGGTCCCTGTAGACTTGGGGTAAACTTGCTCTTGGCTTCAAATCGATGTGGCATGATGCCGTTTAATAGGGTTTCTCTGTGTTCTATCTGCCCCAGTTTCACATGGTTCAGGCTTCAAATGATCTCAAAGTGCCTAACACTGTTTTTATTTCCCTCACGTGCCTCTGGCATCTTCAACATTGTCTCATGAAGATCAGGCTGAGAATTATGTTGTGCATGTCATGTAACTAAAGCCAACAGGAAAAGAAATGTAAAAGGAGAAGAGAACTAAAAAATGACCAGAAGTAGCAAAAAACAGAGAATTGCATTAAACGGACGGTGGAAAGGTTTGAACAGCAAAACAAGCAAAATGACCTGGGGGTACAACCCTAAACAAACCTAGATAACACCAAATGAGATACTACGACTAAAGGAACTAGACAAAATAAAAGGATAGAAGGGTTTGAGTTACAAGACAATGTCCGGATTACAACCCTGAAAATAACCCGGGCAACAGAAATGACAACAATCTAAGCCACCAAGCTCTTCTCCGATTGACCAAGCGATGGAGCGTCGTCCCAATCACAAGGCACGGCATCTCAGCCATTGGGTTCCACATCAATATTGCCAACTTCATTATCATTAACTTCATTCAGCAAGTTCCCAAGAGGATTCGCATGCTCCCTGTCACTGTCATTGATCGCAATTACCCCTTCTTGAATCATTCTTTCTATTTCCTTTTTCAAAGAATGACAATCTTCAATGTTATGCCCTTGAATATTAGAGTGGTACATGCATCGTACAGTAGGACCAAAACCTTTTGCATGTGGGTCCGGGTATAGCCGAGGAGCGGCTCAATCAGGCCAGAATGCCTTAACTTTTCAAACAAGCTCGTGCAGGACTCCCCAATTCGCGTGAAACCATTTCCTTTCCTTTGTTCTCTTCCCTGCCCCTGTTTTCGAGGGTTGTTGGGTGCTCGAGAATGTTGTGAAGGCAAGAATGCATTATGCGGCGCTGGTGCTCGCCATATGGAGTGACCTGATGGTTGGACATATGACCGGACATTGTTCGGAGGATAATACTGAGGTGGATTATGTGGAGCTCGGGGATAGGTTTGGGGTCGAGGTTGGTTGTAATATGGTGAGGGGCCCTTGGACCAAGCTCTTGATTCAACTACTGCAACATCTTCTTTCTTTTTCTTTCCCAATACCCCTCCAATGCCGTTCTGGATAGCCTGGGTAGTTGCCTTGATTGCCGAATAGCTTATGATTTTGTTGGATTTAAGCCCCTCTTCTACCATACTTCCCATTTTCACTACCTCATTAAAATATTTTCCCACTGCTGACACCAGGTGACTATAGTAGGTGGGCTCCAAAGCTTGTAGGAAATAATCGACCATCTCGCTTTCTTTCATTGGAGGATCGACTCTTGCCGCTTGTTCTCTCCACCGGAAATCGTACTCCCTGAAGCTTTCCCCGGGCTTCTTCTCAATTTTGGTCATGGACAAACGGTCCGGGACGATTTCTAGATTATACTGAAAGTGGCATGCAAACGCTTGGGCCATATCATCCCAAGTGTACCATCGAGTATGATCCTGCCGCGTGTACCATTCCAAGGCCGCACCACTTAGACTTTGACTGAAGTACGCCATCAATAACTCATCCCTTCCTCCAGCTCCTCTCATCTTACTGCAAAATTCCCCTTAGATGGGCTACAGGATCGCCGTGTCCATCNCCAAATAGTGCTAGACACGATGCCCATTGACCCGAAAAACTTCACCATTCTTGTTCTTGAGATCAAGAGCACCAAACGGAGTCACACATACAACTTCAAATGGCCCACTCCACTTTGACTTGAGCTTGCCCGGAAATAACCTCAACCGGGAGTTGAAAAGAAGAACCATATCACCAACCTTGAATTCCTTTCCCCGAGCATATTTGTCGTGAAGGTACTTCATCTTGTCCTTATATAAGGACGAGCTGGAGTAGGCATGAAATCTAAACTCATCAAGCTCATTTAGTTGCTCAACCCGGAGATTTGCCGCAACATCCCATTCCAAGTTCAACTTTCTCAAGGCCCACATAGCTTTGTGCTCCAATTCCACCGGAAGATGGCAAGCTTTCCCAAACACCAACCGGTACGGGGACATACCAATTGGGGTCTTGTAAGCCGTCCGGTAAGCCCATAAAGCGTCATCCAACTTTTTCGACCAATCGGTCCTATTAGCATTTACCGTCTTGGACAAGATACTCTTTATTTCTCGGTTGGACACTTCCACTTGACCACTAGCTTGAGGATGATAGGGGGTGGTCACTTTGTGATTTACTCCATACTTAGCAAGCAATGAGTCGAAAGCCTTGTTGCAAAAGTGAGACCCCCCATCACTAATGATAGCACGAGGGGTACCAAACCTTGTGAAGATACTCTTTTTCAAGAATGCCACAACACTTTGGGCTTCATTGTTGGGTAAAGCCACGGCTTCCACCCACTTTGAGACATAGTCCACCGCCACGAGAATATAAGTGTTCCCACAAGAGCTCACGAACGGACCCATGAAATCGATGCCCCAAACATCAAAAATATCCACCTCGAGAATCGTATTGAGAGGCATCTCATCCCTTTTTGAATTTTCGCCGGCCCTTTTGCATGCATCACATCTCTTTACCAAGTCACTAGCATCTTTAAACAAAGTCGGCCAATAGAAACTGCAACTCAAGATATTTGAAGCCGTCCTCACCCCTCCACGATGGCCACCATAGGGGGAGGAGTGACAAGCCTCCAGCATGCTCAATTGTTCACCTTCCGGGACACATCTTCTAATCACACCATCCGTGCAAATTTTGAACAAGTACGGATCATCCCAATAAAAATCCAAACTATCTCGTTTGAGTTTCTTTTTTTGGTTGGAAGAGAGCTCACACAGGACAGTTCCGGTCACAATGAAGTTGGCGATGTCCGCGAACCATGGCATGTCACACATTGACACAGAAAGAAGTTGCTCGTCGGGGAATGCATCATTTATCTCAAGACCGTCACCTGGCATCCCTTCTTCCTCTAGCCGGGACAAATGGTCCGCAACTTGGTTCTCACTTCCCCTCTGGTCCACTATTTCTAAGTCAAATTCTTGAAGAAGTAACACCCATCTCATCAATCTTGCTTTGGAATCCTTTTTGGTCATTAAATATCTAAGGGCGGCATGGTCCGTGTGCACAATCACCTTGGCCCCCATAAGATAGGGCCGAAATTTCTCCATGGCAAATACAATGGCCAATAACTCCTTCTCCGTCACCGTGTAATTCCGTTAAGCTTCATTCATAGTCTTACTTGCATAATACACGGGATGGAACATTTTGTTAACCCGTTGACCCAATACCGCCCCCACTGCAACATCACTAGCATCACACATTAGTTCAAAGGGCAAACTCCAATTAGGTACGGTTATGATAGGGGTAGTGGTCAACTTGTGTTTTAAGAGTTCAAAGGCCTCCATGCATTTTTCATCAAAAACGAACTTGGCATCTTTCTCTAGTAGCTTGCACAGTGGATTCACAACCTTCGAGAAGTCTTTGATAAATCGCCGGTAGAACCCGGCATGCCCAAAAAAACTCCTCACCCCTTTGACAGAAGTAGGGGGAGGGAGCCTTGAAATCACCTCAATTTTCGCCTTATCTACCTCAATCCCATGTTTTGAAATCTTGTGGCCCAACACTATACCTTCTTCAACCATAAAATGGCATTTTTCCTAATTGAGAACGAGGTTAGTTTCTTCACAACGAGCCAAGACTCCATCCAAATTCACCAAGAATTCATCAAAAGAGTCACCAACCACACTAAAGTCGTCCATAAAGACCTCAAGTATGTCCTCCACCATATCGGTGAAAATAGCCATCATGCAACGTTGGAAGGTCGCCGGAGCATTGCACAATCCGAAGGGCATCCGGGAAAAAGCAAAGGTACCATAGGGGCATCTGGGAAAAAGCAAAGGTACCATAGGGGCATGTAAAAGTAGTCTTCTCTTGGTCCTCCGGGGCAATTAAAATTTGATTGTAGCCCGAGTACCCATCCAAGAAACAATAGAATGCTCTCCACGCAAGACGATCAAGCATTTGGTTGAGGAATGGCAAGGGAAAATGATCCTTGCGGGTCACCTTGTTAACTTTCCGGTAGTCCATGCAAACTCTCCACCCGGTAATGGTTCGAGTGGGAATAAGCTCATTGTTGTCATTGGGCACCACCGTCATCCCTCCTTTCTTTGGCACACATTGGACCGGAGAAGTCCACGAACTACCAGAGATTGGATAAACCACACCGGCGTCAAGCCACTTGATAACCTCTTTCTTTACCACTTCTTGCATCGCCTCATTGAGTCTTCTTTGATGTTCAAGGGACGGCCTTCCATCCTCCTCCAAAACGATCTTATGCATGCAAAATGTGGGGCTTATTCCCCAAATGTCCGCCAGAGTCCATCCTATTGCACTTTTTCGCCTTTGAAGCACCTCCAAAGTGGCCTCCACCTACAAGTTAGCAAGGCAAGAAGAAAGAATAATTGGAAGAGTTGAATTAGAGCCCAAAAATTCATACCTGAGGTGTGGAGGAAGTGGCTTCAACTCCAACACCGGTGGCTCCTCAATGGATGGCTTAGTTGGTGGAGTTTTGCGGTTTTCAAGATCCAAAGATAACTTCCTAGGCTCACATGAATATGAACCCATACCATGCAATGCATTCACGCACTCCACTCTACTAGTATCATCATCGACATCCATGCCAAGAAGTACGGCCTCAAGAGGATCTTCAACATTTATCATGGAACTTGTGTCATCCACTATCACAGATGTGATAATGTCCACAAGTGAACACACTTCCGTGCTATTGGGTTGTCTCATTGATTTGCAAACATGGAATACCACCTTCTCATCTCCCACTCGGAATGTCAACTCACCTGCCTCAACATCAACCAAAGCCTTCCCCGTAGCTAAGAAAGGTCTCCCAAGAATAATCGGCACTTCAAAATCCACTTCACAATCCAATATGACAAAGTCGGCTGGCAATATAAATTTGTCCACCCGGACAAGAATGTCGTCAATTATACCCAAAGGCCGCTTCATCGACCGGTCCGCCATTTGAAGTCTCATCGAGGTTGGCCTAGGTTGCCCAATTCCCAAAGTCTTGAAGACTGAATACGGCATCAAATTAATGCTAGCCCCTAAGTCACAAAGGGCCTTAGCAAACTCCGCACTCCCGATAGTGCAAGGAATAGTAAAAGCTCCAGGGTCTTCAAGTTTCGGGGCCATAGAATGCACTATCACACTAACTTGGTGCGTCATCTTTATTGTTTCACAATCCATGAAACGTTCTTTGTGACCAAATCCTTCATGAACTTTGCATAGCCCGGCATATGTTCAAGTGCCTCCACCAAAGGCACATTGATTGTAAGGCTCTTCATCATATCTATGAACTTCTTGAACTGATTGTCATTCTTTTGCTTTGCTAACCGCTGAGGATAAGGTGGAGGAGGTCTAGGCAAAGGTGCCTTGGCTTTTGGCACCACCGGCTCCGGCATATCAACTATGTGCTCCCTAGACGGGTTCATGGCCTCTTGAGTTTCCACCTCGGCCTCATCAACATCTATTCGCACTTCCTTGTTCACATTTGTCTCAACCACATCTTCAACAATCAAAGGATCTGAATCTTCTTAGAGCTCAACATCGTCATTCACCACTCGATTTTCATTTGAGGCCGGCATTTCACCTCCTCTTCCACTTCTAGTTGTGACTGCCATTACATGATTGTTACCCCTCTTCGGGTTCACTACCGTGTCACTTGGTAGCGTACCTTTAGGTCGGGTATTCAAAGCTTGAGAAATTTGGCCTATTTGTACCTCTAGGTTCCGGATAGATGTGTTATGCGAAGCCAATTGTGCATCAGAGTCTTGGTTCTTTTTCATCATCTGCTCGAACATCATCTCTATCCGCCCCATATCACTTCCGGAAGAACTAGACCCTTGGGATTGAAATGGGTGTGGATTGTTTGGTTGTTGGAACATGGGGGGCCTTTGAAAGCCTTGCCCCCTACCACCATTATTCCACCCTCCTTGATTGTTATTGTTGTTGCTCCAATTATTATTGTTCCTGTTCCAATTGCCTTGATTGTTACCTTGGTTACCCCAATTGTTGTTCTGATTGTTGTTGTTCCAATTGTTACCGCCTTGTTGTTGGTTATTGTTATTCCAATTGTTACCGCCGCCTTGTTGATTTCCCCAACTGCTTTGGGGACGCCATTGTTGATTCCCTTGATTTCCTTGGTAGTTATTGACATATTGACATTCCTCACTTTGATCATCATAGCACTCATTCGAATAACCACCACCATCATTGTTGTTGTCAAATTGATCACCATTACCTTGAGGTTGTTGTTGCCCTCTTTGCCTCCTTTTTAGCATAGAAACACTTTCCATTGCATTGACTTGGCGCGGGTTTTGAACTTTATGCAATTGCGCCTTCGCCAACTGATTCATTGTTGTTGTAAGCTCGGCAATAGCTTGGCCATGATCATTCAATTCCTTGTGCAAATGGATGACCGTGGGGTCACCTTGGGGTACATTTGCTCGGCTTTGCCATGCCGAAGAAGTGTCGGCCATTTCATCAAGTACATCACAAGCTTCTTGGTAAGAGAGTTTCATAAAGTTCCCACCGGCTAATTGGTTCACAATGCACTGATTCGTGGTGTTGATGCCCCTATAAAAAGTTTGCTGGATCATTGCCTTGGTCATGTCGTTATTAGGGCACTCCTTCACCATTGTTCTATATCGTTCCCATATCTCGTGCAAAGGTTCCGTTGGCATTTGCTTGAAAGCTAGAATTTCATCCCAAAGAGCTGCCATATGACTTGGAGAAAAGAACTTGGCAATAAATTTGTCCGACAAGGGAGCCTTTCTAACCAATCCAACGCTTTACCCCGAAGAGAGAACGGGAAAAGCCTCAATCTCAACGCATCCTCGGACATGTTTGTTTGCTTGCTCCTCCAGCAAGTATCTACGAACCCCTTCAAGTGCTTGTAGGCATTTTGGTCGGAGGCGCCCGTAAAATACCCTCTTTGCTCGAGCAAGGTCAACATAACATTTGTGATTTGAAAGTTCCTCGCCCGGATTCGGGGAGGAACAATTGCACTTGCATATCCTTGATTTGGCAGCACCCGAGGGACCGCTCTTGGAGGTGGCGGAGGAGGGTCTGGAACGTTGTCATTTATATTGGCCTGGCGGCCTCTTCTTGGTTCGGGAGGTACAAGAGGCACCTCCTCATCTCCAATATCCTCTACCTCCTCCCCCGCGATCACGTTTCCAAGAGGGTCGTTTCCATTTAAAGCCATAGTACCTGATTAATTGACACAAACAAAATTAGTAAACAAGAAGGAAAGAGAAGCACAACACAAAACTAACCAAACAGATAGTCAACACCGTAAGCTCCCCAGCAACGGCGCCAAAAAGTTGATCGCTATCAACTCAACACTACTCTAAGGTAGGAAGAGCGGGTCGCAACAGCTTTTACCCGAATAGTGGTTCGGGATCGAATTTCCACAGGGAGCTAGTAGTGGAGTTGTAATGTTTGTTTAGTCTAGAGTTGCGGTTGTGCTTCTAATGTCTCTTCAAACATATTTGGTTTTGATTTCTATATCTACCTTTATAAAGCTAAAAGTTGAAACTAAATTATGCTACGGGAATATTTCTAAGTTGTAATTAATATAGACAAAGGCACTAGGGTCGTGGCATTACCTAGGTGGTTAACTAACGGGTAGATGCTACTAAGGATAGATTGACATATTTGGGGCTTATGCTATAACCGTTGCACAATTATACCCACTCTCACACCTCTTGGTAGAGAGAGTGATTTTGCCCAATTGACTCTCTCGAGACCAATTGGGTAGGCCAATTAGACCAAGCAACTAGGGTTAAAGTAGGGTGATTACTCTCTCGAGATTTAACCCGTTAATTGGGACTACCATTTCTCATGGGTCCATCCCAATTCCATGTTGGGTCAATTTTGGGGTCATAGACTATGTTTCTCAAGAAGAGTTAAACCCACCAAGCTAGAATCAGTGTTTGCAACCACCAATTCTTAATTAAAACCTAAAATTAACCCAAATAGCAAACACCCAATATCAATCTAACCTTAGATGGCAACACCCTTCAATTACCCACACTAGGGTTGAGCCACAACCCTAGCTAGTGAGTTTAGCTACTCATGCTAGATGCAAAAATTAAAGAAATAGATGAAGAAGTAAACATATTAATTAATTGCTAGGAAGAAAATACAATATTGAAGAGCAAAAGAGCCAAAAATGGCTAAACTATTCGTTCTCACGAGCTCAGCAGCTTCAGAAAAATAAAACTTAACCTAAAAATGGAAAAAGGTTCTATTTATACTGGGCTGGAAAAATTGGACAAAAATACCCCTGCGGGGTCAGCGCGAACCGCGCAAACATGACCGCGGCCGCACTGGCTCTTGAACTCTTGGCTTCTGCTTCTCTGAAGTTGAGGACCGCGTAAAAATGTAGCGCGGCCGCGGTGGAAGTTAGCGCGGCCGCACAGAAGTGGACGCGGGCCGCGTTGCTTGGAAGTGGTCAATTATTTGGCTCTCTCAATCTGTGCTCCGCGGACCGCGTAAAAGTGTAGCGCGGCCGCGGAGCCTGACCGCGGACCGCGTGGAAATGACCGCGGCCGCGTAGCCTTCCCTTCAACTCTGCCATTCTCTGAACCTCCTAGTGCGGCCGCGTTCACAGTTGCGCGGTCCGCACTAGGGCCTCTTTTCCTCAACTTCCTTGGTCTTTGACACTTGAGCAGGTTTCACTCCTTTCTGAGCCGATGTTTGACTTTCGTCGCTTTGTCGATCAAACCTGCAATCAAGTACAACTGGTGAGCATTTTGGGACTATTTTGTAGCAATTTTATAGCAAAAGCGTAGGCAAGTATGGGCATAAAACACGTTAAAATCCTAACTTATCAACCTGCCGCTCCAAAATAGCCACCAGCTTCACATCATAAGTCAAATCACCATCTAACTGAACCGTGCTGAAATGCAAGACATGTGGCGGATAGCCGATATACTTCCGGAGCATAGAAATATGAAATATCGGATGCACACCCAACAAGCTAGGTGGCAAAGCAAGCTCATAAGCCACCTCCCCAATCCTCCGAAGCACCTCAAAAGGCCCAATAAATCGAGGGCTCAACTTGACCTTCTACCCAAATCTCATAACACCCTTCATGGGCGAAACCTTCAGTAGAACCTTCTCCCCAACCATATAAGACACATCACGAACCTTCTGGTCAGCATAACTCTTTTGTCTTGACTGAGCTGTATGCTGCTCCTAAATCACTTTCACCTTGTCCAATACATTCTAAACCAAGTCTGTACCCAAAAGCCTAGCCTCGCCCGGCACAAACCAGCCTACTGGAGATCTACAGTTTCCCATAGAAAGCATCATGTGGTGCCATCTGAATACTCGACTGATAGCTATTGTTGTAAGCAAACTCCGCGAGCGGCAGAAACTGGTCCCATGAACTCCCGAAATCAATGACACCAGCACGCAACATGTCCTCCAATATCTGAATAGTACGCTCGGACTGTCCGTCCGTCTGAGGGTGAAAAGTTGTGCTCAACTCAACCTGTGTACCCAACTCTCGCTGCACGGCCCTCCAAAACTGCGATGTAAACTGAGTACCTCTATCTGAAATAATGGAAACTGGGATACCATGCAGGCGAACAATCTCCCGGATATAAATCTCAGCCAACCACTCTGAAAAATAAGTAGTACACACAGGAATGAAGTGCGCGGACTTGGTCAGCCGATCCACAATCACCCAAATAGCATCGAACTTCCTCAAAGTCTGTGGGAGTCCAACTACGAAAGCCATAGTGATTCGCTCCCACTTCCACTCTGGAATCTCTATCTGCTAAACCAAGCCACTCGGTCTCTAATGCTCATATTTCACCTGCTGACAATTGAGGCACCGAGCTACAAACCCAACTATATCTTTCTTCATCCTCCTCCACCAATAATGCTGTCTTAAATCCTGATACATCTTCGCCGCACCCGGATGGATGAAGTACCGCGAGCTATGGGCCTCCTCCAGAATCAACTCCCGAAGCCCATCTACATTGGGCACGCATATCCGGCCTTGAATCCTCAATACCTCGTTATCACCAATAGTCACATCTCTGGCATCTTCATGTAGAACCTTGTCCTTGAGGGCAAGCAAATGAGGATCATCATACTGGCGCTCTTTGATGCGATCGAACAAGGAAGACTGAGAAACCACACAAGCTAGGATCCGACTGGGCTCCGAAATATCCAACCTCACAAACCGATTGGCCAAAGCCTAAACATCGACCGCAAGAGGTCTCTCCCCAATAGGAATAAATGCAAGACTACCCATACTCACCCCCTTCCTACTCAAGGCATCGGCCACTATATTAGCCTTCCCCGGATGGTACAAAATAGTAATATCATAGTCCTTTAGAGCTCCAACCATCTCTGCTGCCTCAAATTGAGATCATTTTGCTTGAACAAATGCTGGAGGCTACGATGATCAGTAAATACCTCACAAGACACACCATAGAGATAATGCCTCCAAATCTTCAACGCGTGAACAATGGCAGCCAACTCCAAATCATGAATGGGGTAGTTCTTCTCATGAGGCTTTAACTGACGAAAAGCATAAGCAATCACTCTACCCTCCTGCATCACACCCAATGCCAACCCGAGAAGCATCACAATATACCGTATATGAACCTGAAGCTGATGGCAAACTAACACTAGAGCTGTGGTCAAGGCAGTCTTGAGCTTCTGAAAGCTCGCCTCATACTCATCCGACCACCTAAAAGGAGCACCCTTTTAGGTCAATTTGGTCAAAGGGTGATATAATCGATGAAAATCCCTGAACGAACCGACGGTAATAACCCGCCAAACCAAGGAAGCTACGGATCTCTGTGGCAGAGGACGGTGTCGGCCAACTCTGAACCGCCTCTGTCTTCTTCGAATCAACTTGAATACCCTCACTGGACACCACGTGCCCCAAGAACGCCACTGAACTGAGCCAAAACTCACACTTGGAGAACTTTGCATAAAACTTCTCCTCCCTCAGCCGCTGCAATATAACTCTCAAATGCTCAACGTGCTCCTCCTAACTGTCACACCTCCTTTTTTACACACCTACCCCGAAGGATAATGTATAAGGGAGTTTTTCCATTTAAAGTGACATTATTCGAAATGGGATTATTTATTTATTTTAAGAGTCGCCACTTGGGAAAGGATTGGCTTTTGGTGTCCCAAGTCACCGATTTAATTTAAATCCCAAATCGAGGAAAAATTCGACTTCCCAATTGGAGTCTGCGAACCAGAAATTCTGAATAAGGAATTCTGTTGACCCGAGGGAAGGTGTTAGGCACCCCCGGATCCCGTGGTTCTAGCACGGTCGTTTAAATTATTATAAATGGCTAAAAATCTGGTTTTTATACATATTTAAACCTATAGTGCAATTTTTAAGATTATTTACCGCTTTTAGTTTATTTTTTTACGAAAGTGAACGCCGTTTAAGAGCGTGCTTTTGGATCACGTCACATGAAATGCACCCGGATCCTCAACACCTCTTATTCAACGTTTTGGGATTTGGATTTGGGTTGCATGAAATGCACACCCGAGTTTAGGAAGGTAAAATTATTAAAAGCGCGCCTAAAGCGGCTAGCGTCTTATTAACTTTGCGGGAAGCCATGAAAATTCGCTAAATGGCATCTCCCGAATCTCTAAAATATTTTAATATAGTATTTAATGAGGGCCCCGCAATTTTATGTTTTATGCGGCGAGGCTCGTCTCATGTTTTATTTAAAGGCCATCCTAAAAGAAAACTATAATTTTTTATTACAGTGTTGTCTCTAAACGGGCCTTAATTAATTCGCATTTACAAATTCGGGCCTCAAGTTCAAGTCCGAATTCAAACAAAAGGGGAAAACCTCTTAATTAGAATTCGCTACCTAACTCGAAAGCCCAAAACCAATGTTACAACTTCGAGCCTTCAACATTGAGTTTTGAACTTGGCCCAACAGAATAAAAATGAAATCATTTTGTGGACTGCTATCAACTTTGGGCCTTGACGCAAGCCCAATTGGGAAAGTAGGTAGGCCTGGAATTAGGCCTTGCGTCAATAATGCTGATACCCAAGACAACCGGCGTGGGCTATCAACTCTGGGCCTATGGACGAGCCCAAACAAGATTCATGAGACGGCTTCAAATTCAGTACAACTATCGATTTAAATCTAAATTTGCTATTCAGATCTATACTGACAGAATCTCGCAAATATTTAGAGGATTTGATCAGTGAATTAAGGTAATCAAACCCAGTCATGATATAGAAACGCTGCTTTGATTTCAAAACTAAAATGCAAAGGCATGTGTCATGTTTGGCTGAACTTAGCACATATACTCATTTTTTCTTTTTTTTTTTACCTGTTCTCAACAATCACTTGAAAGCAGCTGAAATCTCAAACAAAGAGATGGCTAGACTAAATTTAACCAATGCAATTCCTATGATCTAAATAGCACCTTAATCTGAAATTGAACCTCAAGTCTATCTAACGACCAGGTTAACACTTACTACTATAATCTGTATCACATTTATAATAATCATATGAGTCCCAAAATAGTTCATACGGTCCAATATAAACAGTTATAATGTGCTAACAAACCAATTTCTAATCTAACAATTACATATCTCACTTCCAAACAGTCCTTAATTATTTATATGAAAATACAATAGAGTTTTGAATCTAGCTAACAATACAGCAGCATTTCAATCCATTTCCAACTCTCGAGAGCTACGGGAAGTGTACCTGGGATTAAGGCAAAGTAAGAAAAGAAGGTAGAGTCAGCAACTTCAACAGCAGTATAGTAACAGGAATCAACAGCTTGGGATTTATTGTAAACCCAGAAGCGATATCGAACAACCCAGGACAATTTCAACCAGTAAACCACCCAAAACAACTTGAATGAACCCACACAAAATTGAAATCAAAACCAGACACGAACTATGAACTTCAGCAGCCAAACACAAGGAATTTCAAGTCATTTTTATCTTTAATCTAAGCTAGAAACTTGAATGTAGGAGCTAAAACTCGAAATTGATCTAAAAGACCTCAATAGAATGGTATTTCTTGGAGTTTTTGTTGCCTAGAGTTGCAGAAACTTTTCAGCCCTTTTTATGCCTTCTCCTTTTTCTCTAAAAAATCTCCCTTCAGCCTAAGTAATAGTGCCTTTATAGGCAAGTTACTAGGGCTGCTTCAACTTTTAATTTTACCCTTTACTCCCTATTTTAATTCTATTTTTGCCCCTTATTTCCTGACTTGTTACACAAGTAACTACACCTATTTTATTGAAATCTATACTAAAGCCCACTCTAGAAGGGTCTATACCCATTACAATTCCTATTCTATCCTTACTTCATTTCAACAATTACCAAATCTGATTAAACTACCCTTTTCAATGCCTAAACTACCCCTGAAACCCTCTTAAAATTACTAACCTAAACAAACTTTTATCTTATTTAAGGCTTTAACCATAGTTAGTCTTAATGAGCCCAAATCAGCTATAACCAAACCAAACTAAACTAAACCTAACAGCTAATTAATACCAAACACTGAATTAAGGCATTACCGATGATAAGTACTGATTAAACTAGACTAAACTAAACTAGACTAACTAAAATTAACAAATCAAACATTAAAACAAAAATTAAAATCAACAATGCCTAAACAGAATCGACTAAGATGGATAATAAAGGATTAAGGACTATAACAATGAACCATAAACTGAAACCAAACATTTATCAAGACGGATTCAAAACGAAAAATTAAACTAATACCTAAAATTAACAAGACAGGATTAAACCAATCAAACAAAATTAAACTAAAGCTAAGAACAATTACAAGAGCAAGATGAAACACATATTGAACAGAATCAAAACAGAATCGAACAAAAACTTACTAATTTTGAGCATTCGACTGACTATATTCGAATTTGGCTTTCAGTTAATGTCGCGTGTTTATTTCGTCTGAAATAAACATGTAACATTAGCTAACAGTCAATCGAGCATTTGAGTCTCCAAACAGACTTGATTTCGAAAAACCCTAGATTAGCGATTTGACAAATTCCAGAGATATTCAACGGAAACCAAGTGGAAATTTGGGATGAGGGAAGAGAGGGGATGATTTGGTGCTAATTTGGCTGACTTTGGATGAGTTACCGTTTTGGTCGGATTTTCGATTGAGGATTCGAGAAGTTTGGCTAGGATTTGGGGGAAGCGGTTTTGGGGGTAGGAAAGAGGAAGACGAGAGGAATAAGGGGTGTATTTTTGGAGTGGTTTGGAGCTTCGCCGCCGCCGGCGGCGATTTCCGGCCGGCGGCGGACGGTGGAAGGCGGCGGAAGGGGGCGATCTCTAGGGTTTTGGAGGAGATAGACGAGAAGGGGGGTGGGGTGCATTCAGACATATATATATTAAAAGCTGTGGACTTCCCATCCGTTAGATCAACAATCATAGACGGCTGAGATTAATTGGAGGCGAAACGACGTCGTTTCATAGGGGAGGGGTCTGGACCGGGTATTGGGATGGGTCTTGGGCTCAATAGGCGGATCTGAGGGGGTTTTGATTTGGGCCAGGCCAATTTTGACCCAATTTTAGTCTTCTTAACAAGCCCCACTTCCTTTTATTTTAATTGTCCCCCTTTTTTCATTTTTGTTTTGCTTTCATTTTTGTATTTTATATTTTTTTCTGATTTTATAAAATGCTAAAACAAAACAAAGACCTAATTAAACTATTTAAACTCCTAAAATTATTTAAAACTCTATTTAAAGATAAATGCAACAATTAACAATTGAAAGTGCAAAGAAACTATTTTTTGCAATTTTCTTTAAATTTTGTTCTAAAACTAATTAATACCTAATTAATACCAAAATTGTGAAATTAAATCCCTAAATGCAAGTGCATATTTTTTGTATTTTCATATGAATAAAAATGCAACCAATTAACACAAGAATTTAACAAAAATTCGCAAAATTTGTAAAAATAATAAAGAAATCAATTATTCGAAACTTTTGGAAATAATTTGCTTAGGGCAAAAATCACGTGCTCACACTGACTACGCGAGTACACCAGAATATCATCAATGAATACAATAATCAACGAGTCAAGATAAGGTCAAAATACGTTGTTCATCAAATGCATGAACGCTGCTGGGGCATTGGTTAGCCCAAAAGACATCACAAGGAACTCATAATGACCATATCGGGTCTTGAAAGCTGTCTTAAGAACGTCCGAGTCCCTAATCTTCAACTCGTGATACCCTGACCTGAGATCAATCTTGGAGAACACCCTCGCTCCCTGAAGCTGGTCAAATAAATCATCAATACGAGGCAAAGGATACTTGTTCTTGATTGTGACTTTTTTCAACTACCTATAATCAATGCACATCCTCATAGTGTCATCCTTCTTCTTCACAAATAGAACAGGCGCACCCCATGGCGATACACTAGGCCGAATAAACCACTTATCAAGGAGTTCCTGAAGCTGCTCCTTCAATTCATTTAACTCCGCCGGTGTCATACAATACGGTGGAATGGAAATGGGCTGAGTGCCCGGCATCAAATCAATACCGAAGTCAGTATCCATATCCGGTGGCATGCCCTACAGGTCTGCAGGAAAAACATCTGGAAAATCTCTAACCACCGGAACTGAATTAATACTAGGAGTCTCTGCACTGACATCCCTCACAAAGGCCAAATAAGAAAGACAACCCTTCCCAACCATCCGCTGGGCCTTCAAGTATGAAATTACCCTGCTAGGAACATAATCCGACGAACCTCGCCGCTCAATGCGTGGCACCCCAGGCATAGCCACCGTCACCGGCTTAGCGTGACAATCCAGCACAGCATGACACGGAGACAACCAATCTATGCCCAATATAACATTAAAGTTAACCATACTAAGCAGCAAAAGGTCTACTCAGGTCTCCACACCCCCAATAATCACCACACGAGATCGATATACGCGGTCCACAATAATAGTATCGCCCATCGGAGTAGATACATGAACCGAGGAAACAAGAGACTCGCGGGGCTTAAACAAATAACGAGCAAAATATGACGACACATATGAAAAAGTGGATCCAGGATCAAATAATACAGAGGCATCCTTGTGGCAAGCTGAGATAATACCTGTGATCACAGCATCTGAAGCAATAGCATCTGGTCTGGCAGGGAGTGCATAGAAACGGTCCTGACCGCCACCTGATTGGCCTCCCCCTCTAGGGCGACCCCTAGCTGACTGACCTCTACCCCGAGCTGGCTGGGCGGGTGGGAAAGTAACTGGTGTTGAAGCCGAAGGCTGACTCCTCTGCTGGGATGAACCTCCCGTAAGGCGGGGACAGAACCTCTTGATATGACCCAAATCTCCACACTCAAAGCAACCTCTACCGGCCACTAGCAATGGGGACTGAAGGGAGCCCCGAGCACCGGGATACCCACTAGAAGAACTAGGCATAGATGAACCCTGAACTCATGGTGCATGAGTCGAACTTTGATCTAGAAGGGCACTGAGAGATGAGTGACCCTGATGTGAACTGTGAGAACCATGGCCAGATGTCTGAATGGACGGCCTCTATCGTGCTGGAACTGACCTCCGGAAGGAACACCACCAAAACTACCAGATCCCCGAGGCCTCTTGGCCTCCCTCTCAACTCGCTCCTGGTGGCAAACCGACTCTATCTCTCTGGCAATGTCAACCACCTCCTCAAAAGAAGCACCAGACACTATCTCTCTGGTCATAAGAATACGTAGCTGATAAGCGAGGCCATCCACGAACCTCCTAATCCTTTCCCTGTATGTAGGAACCAACCAAACAGCATGACGGGCTAACTCAGAAAACCTCATCTCATACTGCGTCACAGTCATATCATCCTGACGCAACTGCTCGAACTGTCTGCACAGCTCATCTCTACAGGACTACGACACATACTTCTCCAGAAAGAGAACGGAGAATTGCTGCTAGTTAGGGGGCACTGCACCAACAGGCCTACGCCTCTTATAAGCCTCCCACCAAGTAAAGGCAGCTTCAGATAACTGAAAGGTAGGGAACGAGACCCCACTGGTCTCCGGAATACCCGCTATACGAAGAATCCTCTGACACTTGTCCAAGAAACCCTGTGCATACTCACCCTCTATACCACTGAAAGTCGGAGGCTGAAGTCTACCAAACCTCTCCAACCTACGCTGCCATCATCAGGCATGACAGGTACCACATAATCCTGAGCAGGTGCAATCGGCTGGGCTGGTGGTGCCTCCGGTGTCTTTAGTCCCTAAACAACCTGCTCGGGTGTACGGGCGGCGGGAGTCTGAGTGCCTCCCCCGGCCTAGGAAGTAGCTGTTGTAGTAGAAATGGCAACCGCCTGAGCAAGACTGGTGCACATGGTCAAAATCTGAGCTAAGGTCTCCTGAAGACCTGGAATAACAATAAGCACATCCGGTGCCTGGGCTGGTCCCGCAAGAGCATCCACAACTGGGACCTGATCATGAACTGGGGCGGTGGTGGATCTGCAGGTGCTGCCCTAGCTGCTGTGCGAGCTACACCCGTGCCCCTACCACGGCCTCGACCGCGACCTCCGTCTCTAGTGACCCCAACTGGTGGTACTGGTGGCCGTCCGTCCTGACCGGTAGCACGTGTCCTCACCATCTATGAGAGAATAGAATAACAGGAGAAAGGCAGGACTGCGATTGCCAGGCAGCTACCTCCTATCTCCGATGAAAGTCTGCGACTGGAATAGTCAACAGCCGCTATCGTGGCCTGAGATACCTGAATCTGCACACAAACTGCAGGGGGTGACGTGAGTACACCAACTCATTTAGTAACAAGTCCAAATTATGGACTGATAGGTAGTGACGAACGTAACCTCAACAGGAAATAGAAATAATCGGGCAGAAAAGTAGGCATGCTACCAGTTCAGGAATACAGCTCAAGCACTAAAATAAATACATATATGAACAATGTGAGATGTAAAGCTCAGCTAACTCAACATGCCAATGCACAGAATATATGAAATGCACCATGTGTTCCCGCTCTCAAGTGCTCACCACTAGGTATTGCATATGGCCATCCGGCCCGGGGAAATCCATCCCCGAACATATACAACACTGACTGCAAGTCAACCAGTACCGAGGAACAAGGATAATCCAACCCTGAGGAGAAATCCATCTCCAGGTATCAATACTTCAGACAAATCCATGTCCAAGGAAATCCATCTCTCAAATATCATATGCACTCACTAAGGTGTGTTACAGACTCCGGAGGGGCTCCTACAACCCAAGCGCTATCATAATCATCAACATAACTGATGCAGCGTGCAGCCCGACCCCATAACTGTCACTCGTAATCAGGCTCTCGGCCTCACTCAGTCATCACTCTCCAGTCTCACACACACGGGCTCACAATGCTATGAAACTAGCCCGAAATAATGATATGATGTGTCAAATAATAACAACTGAGACTAAGACATGATAAGATATGCATGAATAAGACTGAGTACAGGATATCAATGAATCTAATGAAATGACAGCACGAAACGACCACTCTGGTCTCAACAGTATCGGCCTGAAGCCCTAACAGGATAGCTAGCATGATTTATAACACATTTATTTAACCACATGATAGAAACAAGGATATCAGCAAGAAAGAGTCACTAAGCGGTGCCATGGAATGAACCAGGCCACAATTCTCACGGTGCACGCTCGCACGCCCGTCACTTGGCATGTGCGTCCCCTCAATACAATCATATAGCACATAGTTCGGGGTTTCGAACCCGCAGAACCAAGTTTGGAAGCGTTACTTACCTCAAACCAAGCCAACTCCTACTCCGCTACGCCCTTGCCTCTAGAATCGGCCTACATACGTCCCAAATCTAACCAAAAGCAATACAATGCAATCAATATAGGCCAAGGAATCAATTCCACACGAAAAACTATAAATTTAGACCAAAATCTCGAAATTCACCCAAACCCGGCCCCCGGGCCCACGTCTCGGAAACCGACAAAACTAGAAAGCCCCTTCACTCACGAGTCCATACATACAAGTTTTATCAAAATCCGACTCCATTTGACTCCTCAAATCCTCAATCAAACTCTCTAAAATCCCAAGCCCTAACCCCTCATTTCATCCTTAATCACCACTAATTACACGATTAAACCACGGGAAATTACCATAAACACGAGTATTAGGGCTCAGATTATCACCTCAATGAAAATCCCCTTGAATCCCTCTTCAAAATTGCTCCCAAATCTCCAAATCCGGATAAAAATGGTGCAAGATAACCCAAAATTCGCGAAGTCCACCTTTTATACATTCTGCCCAGAACTTCCGCATCTGCGGTCCTCATGTCTCTTCTGCGACGCCGCACCTGCGGAAAATCCATCGCAAGTGCGGTTCTCACTTAAATCTCAGAACCCGCTTTTGCGGTCCAGTTCCCGCATCTGCGGTCTCGCAGGTGCGGTCTACTATTTGCACCTATGGCTCCTGCCCTCCTCAGCTATGGCCGCTTCAGCGGCTGCTCTTCCGCTTCCGCGGGCCCGCACCTGCGGTCCCCACTTCGCAGGTGCCGTTATGACAATTGAGTGAAATCTTCAGCATTCCTCAAATTCTAACCTTGTTCCGTCAACCACTCGAAATCAACCCGAGGCCCTCGGGACCTCTACCAAATGTACCAACAAGTCACATATCAACATACGAACTTAGTCGAACCTTCGGAATGCTCAAAACAACGTCAAAATGCCAAATTACCCTCGGATTCAAGTCTAAGAACTTCTAAACTTTCAAATTCCGCAAACGATGCCGAAACATACCAAACCTCGTCCGAATGACCTGAAATTTTGCACACACATCACAAATGACACTACGAACCTAGTCCAACTTACGGAATTCCATTCCGACCCCGATATCAAAATTTCCACTGCCGACCGAAAATCGACAAATTTTGAATTTCGCCAATTCAAGCCTTATTCTACTACGGACCTCCAAATCACATCCCGGACGCGCTCCCAAGTCCAAAATCACCTAACAGAGCTGACCAAACCATCAGAATTCACATCCGAGATCGTTTACACATAAGTCAATATCCGGTTGACTTTTCCAACTTAAGCTTCCAAATAGGAGACTAAGGGTCTCATTTCACACCGAAACCACTCCGGATCCGAACCAACCAACATGATACGATGAAATACAGCTGAGGAACACATAAGCAAGCAGAAATGGGGGCTATAACTCAGGAAATGACCGGCCGGGTCGTTACACTAGCATAATTCACGGAGTTCACGTGGTCATACAAATATATAAAGCATGGTACCAAGTAGCATAACATCCATATCAAGGCATAGTATCTCCTTAAGACTACTCCATGAATCATACACAGCACTCATATATTTGCTTGTCACCGCGCTTATACGTCACATCTCACACATTACACTTTAGACAAACAGGGTTATTTCTTAAGGATTATTCCCTCAACAAGATTAGGCGAGATACTTACCTTAAACGGGCTAGTCCGAAGCTCAAATATCACATTCCTTGAGAAATCACCTCTAATCAGCTCAAATCATAGTCAAACATAGACCAGGGAAGTCCACCAATGCCATAGGAAACGATCCCAAACTATAAAGCTTCGATGTTTAAGAATTTCCAAAAAGCAACCCGGCTTGCATGCCCGATATTTGGGACCAATACCAATATCAATGACCCATAACCTGTCGAGTCCAAATTTATTATTAGATTCCAAAATCGAGTCCAAATCAGTACTCAAATCCTCAAAATACACTCTCTTAAAATGTTGGCAAAACCCATAAATTTTCCTTCAAATTTCCATGTTTTAGTGTATAAATCTATGGGGAAACTATATATATATATATATATATATATATAAAAACCCAAATAGAAATCACCTCTCATCAAGACGAGAAAAACACTACAAAAAAACCCAAATCCCTGCTCTAGAACTCCAAATATGTTTAAAATACCAAATGGATGAAGTCTGGAATTTTTGTAGCATGGCTTTTTGCTTCAACGGCCCAAAATCCGCTTCTGGTTCCTAAGGGCCTAGGAGTCGCTTCTGCGGCCCAAAATCCGCTTCAGTGGTACCGCTTCTGCGGCCCTTTTCTGCTTCTCTGGTGCACCAGTACCACCAGTCTTCCTCAACACTAAAATGGCCATAACTCTCTCATACAACATTGGAACTTGACAATTCTGGTTGATATGGTTCCGAAACCACGATACGGATCAGATAGTTCAACTAAAACAAAAGTTAGAGCTTATTTGTTAAAAATGGTACCATTTATGCTTGAAGAAACGATATCGAACATCAAATATGAATGCAGCACAACCCAAATCCATCTGAAACTCATTGAAATCTAACCAAAACTGGCGGATAAGTCCAAAATCATCATACAAAACTGTTAAAACTTTAAAATCATCAATCCGAGCTCGTTAAGTCCACGACTAGACCATGGTCAACTCAAATTCTTAAACTTAGCTAGTATGCAACTCAAGTGTACGAATCATTCTTCAGCATTCTGGATCACAACAAAATTCTGCACCCAAGTTTTAATCAACAAAATGAACCTATACAAGGTCTCAAAACCCAAATAGGAGTCTGATAATACTGAAGTAAACTCCCGGTCACACCTATGTACTCTCCAATTCTTCAAATTGCCAACTTTTTGTCAATAGAGCTAAAACCTTCTAGGAACATCCAAATTCAAATTTGAACATATGCCCAATTCCAAATTACCATACAAACCTATTGGAATCATCAAATCACCAATCTAAGGTCGTTACTCAAAAGTCAAAGTTTGGTTAATTCTTCCAATTTAAAGCTTTCAAATTGAGAATCACTCTATCAAATCCATCCGGAGCCACTCGAAATCAAAACCAACCATGCACGTAAGTCATAATACACTCTATGAAGCCACTCGAAGTCTCAACTCATAGAACGAAATGCTAGAACTCAAAACGACTGGTTGGGTATTTACATTCTCCCTCACTTAAACATACATTCATCCTCAAACGTTCCAAGAATTATTCCAAAGTCATTCAGTCACTGCATAAACTTATCCTACACATACCCATGGATGATCCCACGTCAACACAATCTATATAACTCCAATAGCACAACCCCGACTGAAGATTCTTTCTTCAACCTTAATCAACGAGCCTTAGAACTAAATTCCAACATCCGAAATTCCTTATAAGATCCAATTCTCGCATATATATACCGTATTTGTCTCAACGAGCTACATCAAGCCATTACTATATTCCCAAGATATAACCACGCAATGTACCACAATACTCATATACTCATAGTAATATCTTCATACCATAATAATTGCTCATTACCAAATCGGGTGCCGACAACATACCTCATATCACGTAAAACCTTGTTCTAGACCTGCACAACACTACTAATGATGAAAGAAACATGTAGAAACTCATAACAACCCATCAGATCAATAAGTCATAGAGCTCTCTCGCCCGACAAAAATCATTGCCTAATTCTAAGCTGACTAATGACATAATTCTTCCAAACACACCTTAACCAAATCTGATAGCACTAATTTCGGGTCCAAAAGCCACGTCTCACCCAGTACAAGCTGCTCAACCGACATGCCACAACAAAATGCCACCTAGAACCACATTCAACGCAATTCCAATCACCAAACAAACATCAACTCGATTGTAACCCCATGATGGACAGAGAACCAATAAGAGAACTGTCCAACAAGTTCAGTAGATATAACCATAAAGGCACAATACTTTGATTCCATCCCATAAGGGAAAGCAAAACACACAAATTAAGCACAAAGGATCATATCCTAACATAAATCTGATGCACCGCGTAACCTGATCCAATACACTAATCCACGTGGAATCCGTCGAGCCATTATGCTCACAATCAACAAGCACATATGTATTAATAGCAAGCACGCGAAGCACATGACCTTAACCATGGAGGAGCAGATAGCACAATATACCACAAACATGAAAAGCACGACTAAGGTGCAACAAGAAACTCAACACCCCAAGATCCATCTCACTCAAATCTCACCAGAAGGCTTAACTGAACCACATCATGCATGTGAATAATCAAATAGTATCACAACCCATCTTAGCATAGGGGAGAAACACATGAAATAAATCAGGGCGTGATAACATCCATTCTGCCCGATTACACACCTACAGTAAATGATGCGCAAAAATAAGCAAGACCGATCTAATGTAGAATACACATTCTAATCAGGCCTACTAATGGGCCCCAAAATTAATTTTCATCAGGCCTACTAATGGTCCCCAAAATTAATTTCGATTATCCTAAAATAGGTAAATAATCTTTCAAAAGTCCACAGTACCCTATCCATACCACGTACTATCTGTTGTCTAACCTTTAACACACCGTCATAGTCTGAAACGAAGGAATAGTCTACCTATGGGAACATCCAGTCTCTAAACCTCAAGAATATAGGAATCTTCATATCTGACCTCCACATCTCCCACTCAAATAGCTGATACGTGACTCATCTACAATCACCTCATGAGATGTATTCCCATAAATCTACCACATCGAGTAGCAAAATCTAAACATCAGTGGTCACCAATCATGTGATTTTGTAATACTAGTCAAGCATTCGCAAGTCAAAACACAATGCGTCTTCTAAATGCACACCCTTCTCAAGCGATACCAGATAGTGCCGGGATTCTCTTAAATATCTGAAATCGCCCATGCTGTCTAGAACTCATAACCTTCTCTTTGAACCGAACCACAATCTAGTACTTGAAAATCTCAATCGTAGAGGGTGCACCACATCTATCATGATATCATATGAAAACACGAAAATCCCATTATCCACTCTGAATAACAAGTAGGATACACTCCCCATCAACCAAAAACCTTCCACTTAACTAACTCCAGGAGAACACGGCAACGTGCAACAAATATTCCACAACAGTAGAAGATATAAGCCTTCAAGCTGTGGTCACATCCATTATGAACTCTTCGGAACTTATTTTCACGTAACCAAACCATCAAAATGAATGCCTCTAATTTAACCAAGTCACATAGATTGCCAAACCAAGAGTATTCCCACAAAACACCTATAAAGCCTCACCACACCAAAGGGACAAATCATTTCTATCACAATCCTGATCCAAACCACTACTAAGCTGACCCATTTCTTAAAGTTCCTCTTGACTTACCTCCTAGATAACACTTCTTTTGCCAGTACACTATGGTCCTCACTCACTCACCCAAAGATATCCTAACATGAAACCACATCGTCCTAAGGCCCCTAAGCCATTGTATTCCTTCTTAAGCACCCAATAGTATCGCAAATCGAGATGCCCCCTCTGAAGAGACCTTTTATAAATCTGAAGTTATTTCTTTCCTCTCTCTAAAAAAGAAATATAGAATCAATGATTGTATAAAAATATCACAAGTCTCAACACCACCCAGTGCAAGTCTCAGATCGTAGCCATACACAAATCCGAGAACAAGTCTCAGATCTTAGCCATACACAAATCTGAGAATCCCGAACACTACATATGTATCTTGAACCCATAAGAACCTTCTCGAAAGTCATTCACCTTGATCTAATCCCCCATGTACAGCTGATACAGGCCGAACGAGTTGTGTTCTACCAACACACAAATACTTCTAAAAGCAACCCCACTTTTAAGCAATCGAATGAATCCCTTCTCCTTGTACATTGCATCGTCAATGAATATCAATCCTGAATCATTCCAAGATCTTTATATACACATACGTATATTAAATCATGCAACTAACAATTTCCTTGCCCGTATCATCCTCAAAGTCAGCCCCTTCAAGCCATAACCAATCCATAAGTATGCTGATATTAGGCTACTAGATGATATTTACACCTTAACATTGACATGCTTTGTTATTGTTTTATAGGCAAGTTAATAACAAAATGCTATAAATGGTGTTCTTTTGTTTCACAGGGAATATTCTAAGTGAGGAAGCACTACGGAGTGTTTTGGAGGCAATAATGTGAAGAAAACGCCAAATCGAGAAGTACCCGAGCACAAAGAAGCAAAAACTGGACTGAGTAAAAATCCACCACGACCGCGATGGAACCGCGGTGGAGCCGTGGTGGATCAAATACTTGCGGCAGAATGTTTAGCATTCACCGCGGTCGTGCCGCGGTCGTGCCGCGACCGCGGTGCACTGTTCACTCGCCAGGAATTTGGGGACCAAAGTGTAAATTCGGGAAAACTTGTGCCAAACCCTTATAAGCTTTAGGAACTCGCCCAAGATTGTTTTAAGCTTGTTTTTAGATTACTTTGGAGGAAGAACAAGTGTGACAAGATTAACAAAACATTAGAATTCTTCTATCTTCTTTTGATTATTTCTACTACCCATTATGAATATTTTAGTAGTCTTATCTTGTTTTGCCATGAGTAGCTAATTTCCTAGTCTAGGGTTTTGATGGAACCTATTGAAGGATGAACTTCTTCTTATGTTAATATAGTTTGCCCGGTTTAATCTCTATTTGTTCAACTATGTTCTTATTGTAGTTAATTGACAGGATCCTCAATTAGCTGTGCCTATTTAATGTGCATAACTCGGGAGAGAGTGCATATTTAGGTAATTGTTGAACAACACCACTCCCAATGTATATGAGGGATCAATAATGGTTTAAAGGCGGGATTAGGGATAACGAAGCCTTGGGTGTGATCTAAAGTGAGCTGCAATAAACAAAGCCAGCTAGCGTATCTCGGGAAAGTGCGTTTAGTAAATTATTGTGATTACTCGGGAGAGATTTACGGTAATAATAGTGCTCATGATTGATAGAGATGATTAGGCAAATTTATGTGAAGCATAACCAGAAGGGATTCCATCACTTGGCGAAATCATAACCTTAGAACCTTCTCTTAATTGTTTACAACTTAATCATAGTTAGTTTTTTGCTGCGTATTTACATTCATTCTTTGTTAGTAGAAATATATTCAATTGTTATTCTCAACGTTTGGGAAGTTGATTCCGTGGAATTTAGTAAGTCTAACGAAAGTAATTGATAGGTTAATTCCTTGTAGGTTCGACTCTGGGCTAAATACTCAGATTATATTTGCAACGTCCGCGTGTCCTTTTTATAAGGCATAGTTGGGCGTGATCAAATTTTGGCGTCGTTGCCGGAGAATTAACGGTGTTATCAATTACAATTGAAAGAAGTACAAAAATTCTTAGTGTAGTCAGTTTTCTCTATACCCAATCTATACATTGAAATTTTAACGTTTGTTTACTTGGTTGTACAGGTGCATGCCTAGAAACTCAACGAGAACTGGTGAAGTATTCGAAGCTTTATCTAATCCCGAGAATGTTTTGAAGGCCTTGAACCGGGCCAACCGGGAAAGCAAACAACAACAAACAATTGAACAAATCAAACCGAATATGGGAGATCACGAAGGAAACCCACCTGCACCTATAGCGCCACCGGCACCTCTAGTGCCAGAGGCTGCTCTCTATGACTGGGCACAACCCACAGCTGAAAATCTGGGCATAGCGATTTTAGTCCCGCAGATACAGGCTGAATCATTCCAAATCACGAATAACATGCTGCACTTGTTGCAAAACAAGGGACTATTTTCGGGGCCACAAGTCGAGGATCCTCAATAGCACTTGAAGAATTTCCTGTTAATCTGCAAAACCCAAAGGCAGTCTAACGTAACTCAGGAAGCAATCAAGCTGTTATTGTTTCCATTCTCAGTGACAGGAGCTGCCCAGACCTGGCTAAACTCACTCCCCATAAATTCCATAACAACTTGGGAGGAGTTAGTCAAGCAATTCCATAACAAGTTCCACCCACCCAACAAGACTGCTCAACAAATTGATGAAATTTTGAGTTTTAAACAGAGACCAATGGAGACACTAAATAAAACCAGGGAATGCTTCAAAGGGATGCTGGTTATATGTCCGCACCATGGTATTCCAGATCTGATGTTGGGGCAGTGGTTTTACATGGGATTGTCAGATAGCGTGAAGAACATAGTTGATGCTTTAGCTGGTGGAGCATTTTTGAGCAAAACATGGAGAGAAAGCCAGAGTCTGCTTGACAAGATGGCATAGAATTCGGGATGGACAACCAGGAATGCACCTATCACCCCAGTGGTTCACTCAGTGCCCTTAGATCCATCCAACTCTATGGCTGAAAATATGGTCACCTTATTGACACAGATGAGTATACTCACCAAAAAGGTGGAAGAATCAGGGCAGAAGCAGCAGGTACACATTGTAGATACTACCAATGGGGGCTTGTTCACATCTTGCATTAGTCAGCCAATTGGTAACCAGTGGAATGCGGAACATGATCATCATCACTACCCTGAAGACCTGAATTATGTATCTAATTATGGAGGCCAAAAACAGGGTGGTCAAAATTGGGGTCAACAGCAGCAGCCATACAGGCCAGTCCAGCCACAGTTCAACAATGAAAACATGGGAGGTATGAGACCTCCTAATAATATGGCACCTTACAAAAGGCCACAGGGATATAATAATCAGAATCAACAGCAGGGGTATCATCCTCCTCAGCAGCAGTATGGTGGACGGCAGGAAGATGGGTTTGCTAGACTCGAAGCAATGATGCAGCAGGTTATTGGGTCTAATGCAAAAATTAGCAAGAGAGTAGATGCACATGATTCAGCTATCAAGAATATTGAAGTGCAGATGGGCCAAATTTCGATGTCTCTGAACAATCGTCCTCATAGGACATTACCGGCAGACACCCAGATAAATACAAAAGATCAAGGCCCGAAGCAACTGATGGCAGTGAGTCTACGTAATGGCAGAGACTTGGATGTAGAGAAAGAAAGGGCTCGAGAAACCAGACATGCTGAGACACTCATACCAGTTCCCATTGAGCTGGATGAGTCAACAAAACTGACAGAGGTGACAGTCCAGCCTGCCCAGGAAGAAAATAACATTCAGATTGAGACTGAGAAAGAAGCTGAGACAGCCCGAGAACCAGTAGTTGAGGTGGCAGCTGATAAAAAGCAATCCCAAATCATTGGGAAGAAGAGACCTCCCGCACCATTCCCTCAGAGGCTGGCTAAGTACCAAAAAGAGGAGCAATAAAAGAAATTCTTGGAGATGCTGAAACAAATCCAGGTAAATATTCCATTGATTGATGCCTTGAAAGAGATGCCTGGGTATGCAAAAATGATGATGGACTTAATGTCCCGAAAATTCAATTTCCAACACTTGGCCACGGTGACTCTTACTCAGACCTGCAGTGTAGTGGTGACTAGACCGATTGCGGAGAAGCTATCTTACCCAGGGAGCTTTGCAATTCCATGCACTATTGGTAATTTTGCTTTCGCTAAGGCACTTTGTGATCTAAGGGCCAGCATAAATCTTATGCCCCTGGCAATTTATAAGAGGATGGGGATTGGGAGAGCTAGACCCACATCTATGTTATTGCAGCTAGCTGACAGGACTATAAAAAGACCTTCTGGTATACTGGATGATGTGTTGATTCAGGTAGGGAAATTTGTGTTCCCTGTAGATTTTGTGATCTTAGACTGCAAGGTGGAAAAAGAAATTCCCATAATTTTGGGAAGGCCGTTCTTGGCCACTGGGAGAGCTCTCATTGATTGTGAGACTGGGGAGCTCAAGATGAGACTGAACGACGAAGAGATAACATTCAATGTGCAGAAATCTATGAGGCGACCAAGTGAATTCACCAATTGCTCTCTTATTGATGTCATGGATGTCATTGTAGAAACTGATGATGAGATGTTGACAATTGAGGACCCCCTGGCTGCATGTCTGATGAATTTAAATGAGGTGAATGGAGAAGAACTGGCAGAATGGGTGTTGGCATTAGAGGGCAGAGGGTTCTGGGATAGAACTCTTGAATTTGAGCCCTTTCACTTAGAAAATAGAGAAACTCCTCCAACTAAGCCATCAATTGAAGAACCACCAAAGCTGGAATTGAAGCCATTGCCAGCCCATCTCATCCAGTTTGTTAGATGTGTAGGCACAACAACTCTTATAGGTACTCAAGGAGCGTAAGACTGCCATTGGGTGGACCATGGCAGACATTAAGGGGATCAGCCCCGCCTACTGTATGCATAAATTTCTGCTGGAAGAGGGACACAAACCTTCCAGGGAACATCAAAGAAGGCTGAACCCCCAATATGAAGGAAGTGGTGAAGAAAGAAGTAATACAGTGGTTAGATGCGGGAATCGTTTTCCCAATATCTGACAGCAGCTGGGTTAGCCCAATGCAATGTGTGCCTAAGAAGGGTGGCATGACGGAGATCAAGAACGATGACAATGAACTGATCTCAACCCGAACCGTCACGGGCTGGAGAATCTGCATGGACTACAGAAAGTTAAATCTAGCCACCCGCAAAGACCACTTCCCACTTCCCTTCATTGATCAGATGCTAGATAGATTGGCAGGGAGGTCACACTTCTGTTTTCTAGATGGGTACTCAGGGTACAATCGGATCTCCATTGCACTAGAGGACAAAGAGAAGACCTCTTTCACTTGCCCATATGGCATTTATGCCTTTCAGAGGATGCCCTTTAGCCGATGCAATGCACCCGCCACATTCCAAAGGTGCATGATGGCCATATTCACTAACATGGTAGAGGATATAATGGAGGTATTCATGGATGATTTCTCACTGGTGGGGAACTCATTTGATGAGTGCCTCATAAATCTGACTCGTGTGCTGAAGCGGTGTATTGAGATTAACCTGGTTCTTAATTGGGAGAAGTGCCATTTCATAGTACAAGACGGCATAGTCTTGGGGCACCGAGTGTCAAGTAAAGGAATTGAGGTGGATCGTGCTAAAGTGGATCTGATAGCAAAGCTGCCCCCTCCTTCAGTCAAGGCAATCGGGAGCTTTCTTGGGCATGCCAGTTTTTACCGGAGATTCATAAGAGACTTCTCCAAAATTGCCAACCCTCTATGTAAGTTGTTAGAAAAAGATCACCCCCTTCTTGTTTTCTGATGATTGCAGGGTAGCATTCGAGGAGCTGAAAAAGCGGCTGGTCACAGCACCAATCATTGTTGCCCCCAACTGGAAGCAGCCATTTGAACTCATGTGTGATGCCAGTGACTACACAGTGGGGGCAGTGCTGGGACAGCGGAAAGACAAACTAATGCATCCAATCTACTATGCAAGTAGAACGCTGAGTGGAGCCTAGCTGAACTACACTGTGACGGAGAAGGAGATGTTGGCGGTGGTGTTTGCCTTCGATAAATTCAGATCATACCTGATTGGCTCTAAGGTAATTGTATACACTGACCATGCAGCTCTCAGGTACTTAATTGAGAAGAAGCAGTCTAAAGCGCGCCTAATTCGTTGGGTGCTGTTACTCCAAGAGTTCGACCTCGAAATTCATGACCGTAAGGGCACAGAAAATCAAGTTGTTGATCATCTATCACGACTTGAGGGAGCTAAAAATTCAACTGAGGTTGAGGACATTCTGGAAACCTTTCCAGACGAGCAACTGCTTGCGGCCAATCTTGAGGAAGTGCCATGGTATGCAGACTTTGCAAACTACCTGGCATGTGGCATAGTTCCTTATGATCTGTCCTCGGTACAAAAGAAAAAGTTTTATCGTGGCTTCCGCATGTATTATTGGGATTGACCTTACCCGTTTCGAATATGTGTTGATAATATGATCCGGAGGTGTGTCCCCGAGATAGAACGGTCTTCTGTTTTGCAGGCATGTCATGCATCAGCTTAGGGAGGGCATTTTGGAGGAGTTAGGACAGCTGCGAAAGTGCTAGAGGTCGGTTTCTTTGGCCAACAGTGTTCAAAGATGCGCACCAATGGGTGAAGGGCTGCAATGAATGCCAGCGAACCGGGAACATTTCCCGGCACCATGAGATGCCCATGAACCCGATTCAAGAGGTGGAAGTGTTTGATGTTTGGGGAATTGACTTCATGGGTCTCTTCGTCAGCTCTTTTGGCAATAAGTACATACTTGTTGCTGTAGACTATGTGTCCAAATGGATAGAAGCTGTAGCACTTCCCACTATTGATGCAAGAGTAGTGGTGGGGTTTTTGAAGAAGAACATATTCACCCGTTTTGGGACACCGAGAGCTATAATCAGTGACGGAGGCACCCACTTCTGTGATCGAGCTTTTGAGAAGTTGCTAGCAAAGTATGATGTGCGTCACAGGGTGGCAACACCATATCATCCGCAGATAAGTGGACAGGTAGAAGTGTCTAACAGAGAGATAAGAGTGTATTGACTAAGACTGTAAACGCCACAAGAACTGATTGGGCTAAAAAGCTAGATGATGCACTCTGGGCTTATTGAACTGCTTCTAAAACACCAATTGGTATGTCACCGTACAAGTTGGTGTTTGTGAAGGTTTGCCACTTGCTAGTGGAACTTGAACACAAAGCTTGGTGGGCACTAAAACAGCTGAACCTAGACATTGAGGCTGCGGGCACAACGAGAATCACTGAATTGCATGAGCTTGACGAGTTCAGACATCTTGCTTTTAAGAGCACAAGATTGTACAAGGAAAGAATGAAGAGGTTGCACGACCAGAACATTTTTGAGCGACATTTCAAACCCGGGGACATGGTACTGCTCTATAACTCACGATTACGGTTGTTCCCTGGTAAGCTTAAGTCTCGATGGTCTGGTCCATTTCGAGTGGTCGAAGTATTCCCTTCAGGGGCTGTGGAAATTGCCTCGGAGAAAGACTCACACATTTAGATTCAATGGGCAGCGATTGAAGCTATATGTAGGTCTGAGTGAACCAAAAGAAATGTCAAAGATCAACCTGATGGAACCTCAAAGGTCGAGCGAACCGTAAATGCACGTATCTGCGTCAGGTAAGTAATTTTTTTAATTTTTTAAGTTGTTTTCTTTTTTTTTATTTCCTAAAAAGAAAAAAAAACCACCCCCTAATAATATACCCGATCCCCTCTTCTATTTCTCCATCTCTCTCTCTCTCTAAACCCTAAATCCCCAAAATCCCTCTCTTCTCCTTCTTCTTCTTCACTCATCCTAATCCTCCCCATCTCCATTCCTCTCAACCCTTCGTCCATTAAGGTATGCTATTCACCTCCCCCCTTTCTTTTCTTGTTGTATTGTATGTTTTTATATGCTAGCCTAGTGTTGTAATTGTGTAGTGATTATTAGTTGATTGTTGTTAGTTTCTAATTGTTAGTAGATTTTTGAATTTTGTTTTTAGGACTGATTGGTGAAGGGTTGTGTGTATAATGAGGTGGAAAGGTGTATGTTGGTGGGTGTTGAATGCAATATTGTGGGGTGTGATGGTGTAGTTGAATCTTTGATTTGGAGGAGGTATTGATGTACCCATGAGGGCTATATGTGTTAGGATAGTGCCTTGCCCACTAGGTGTTTGGGAAATTGCCCCAATGGAGTTATAAGGGCTAATGTGACAAGGTTGTGGTGAAGTCTGAGTAACCACCCATAGTCACACATTTCACACAGTCACTAATAGGTGTTTCTCTGTTTGACAGGTAAAATGTGTTCATCTAGGAAGGGAGACGCAACACCGGGTCCTCCGCTAGTGGACCGGGAAGCTCCTCAAGAGGCAGGGGCAAGCTAGTGCGGCACAATTTGACCGCGCTCGATTTGTCTCCAAACCGGCGGAGGACAGGTATAATGCAAAGGCAGCTATGAAATTATTACATGAGGTGCATATTGATCGATCAGCCTTAGAGGTGGAATGCCCGAATATGTTCAATGAGTTGAGGAGGTGTCAGCTGGACATCTTCTTTGAGGAACCAGAGGTGGCCAACGTTCGGATGGCACGGGAGTTTTGTGCTAACTGCCCGGAACATGAGAATGGAGTTGTTACTGTATGCAATACACGGGTAAATGCGTCCATCAAGGCCATCCGCAGGGTGTACCGGCTGCCAGTGTTCAAGGGAGAAGCTGATGATTATCGTATTTTTAGCCGAACAAGTGCCTTGTGGGGAACACTTCTTGAGACTATCTGTGTGCCAGACCGAGTATACATATGGATAAAGCCCGGGATCACACTCAACTCCCAGTCTCTCAATTAGGAGGCTAAGTGTTGGCTCACTGTTATCAACAGTTGGTTGTTGCCCTCCAGCAATACGACCGACGTTAATCTACCACGGGCGTCAGCAATCTACTGTTTCATGGCCCACAGGGATTTTGATGTGGCCAGGCTCCTCCATGACGAGATGCTCATTAGATCACCTAAGTTACTCAAGGGTTTCTACTTCCCTTCTCTAGTCACCAGGTTGTGTCGTCTTGCTAGAGTCCCTGAAGACCTTAGAGTTGATGGGCAATTGCCACTGAAAGCCCCATTCCTGGCAAGGAAAATTAGAATTGGGATAGAGCCGGTGGTGAATGTTGCTGACTCGGATGATGAATCTGATAATGCTGAGGCTGAGACAGCTGATGTCCCACCACCTACAAGAGTTGAAAAGGCGGGCCCATCACAGCCCCACCGCAGTACCCGCCTGACAGCCCTGGAGCAATAAATGGCTGGGCTCCACACTTCAGTCACTGATTTGGGTGCCCGCGTTGACACGGTAGCTGACCGGCAGGTGAAGTCGGAAAAGAAATTCCTAGGCTGGCTGAGAGCTCTAGGTCGTGCTTTCCATGTGAACCCAGACACCGTCTCCGATCAGGAGTGATCTTTCAGGGAATTCCTTTACCTCACTGTTCTTTAAATTTTTATGCCATGAGGACATGTCTGCATTTTACGTGTGGGGTGGGGGCTACTTCAATGTATGTATGTAATTGTAACAATTTACTGTTTGGTTTTGTTTTTGTTTTGCTTTGATTGTATTTGGTGTTTTGAGTACTAGTTTCATTAGGTAATTAAAGTAGGTAAGTGACTTGTCCCGACGACGGATCTCTTTCGGCGGGGTTCTTGAGGGACTAAGTCGGGAAAGAAAAAACAAAAAAAAAATGGAATATGGAGATTCTTCCTGATGACGGATCCTTTAGACAATTTTCTTGAGGGAAGTTAGTGTAGAAAATAAATACCAAAAAGATTTTTTATTTTTATTTTTAGGTAGTGTAGCAACTCCCCCTTGGTTTTTCTTTGGGCCACGGTTCTTTTCCAAGGGTTTAGCTTGAACCGGGGGTAGGTAGTTTTTGTTTTTTTTTTGTTTTTTTAGTTTTAGTTAGCATCGATGGGCTAAGAGCTTAAATAAAAAGAGAATCCCTTGGCGTTAGTACACCTGAACACAATCGACACTATAGTGTAACGCCTAGTCTCAATGGTTGAATCTTGCTAAAGTGCCTTAAAGTTGTATGTTTGTAGCTGACTTGAACACTCAAAAGAGAATATCTTGATAAATCAATCCGGAGTGAGTCATGTGCCATGTGTGTGTGAGCTATACTGTATTCTATGCTTTACATTCGATGCCTAGAACTTGTCCGGTGTGTGTGCAAAGCGAAATAGTAGCTTCATTCAGTCTTAGAAGTGATATAGGCATTTCTTTGTTAATCCATATAGATATAATGTGAACCCACCTGAATGCAATACATCTTAGTTAACCCCGTTGAGCCTATAAGCATGTTTCTTTGGCAACCACATTGCGAACCTTACCCAATTGTTTGAATAGCCTTCTGTTTGAACCCTTTTTCCTCCCATAAGCACTTGAATGGTATTGAAATTGTTCAAAAGAAAAAGTGTGGGGTGGTGGTTTGTTTTTGAGTGGAACCATTGAAATAGAGAAAAGGTGCAGAATTTTGAAGAATAAAAGAAGAAGCATCACGAAAAAAAAAGCTAGGAAAAAGAAGAAGAATGTGTTTGTAAATAAATATAGTGGTTGATAAGTGGTAGCTTGATGCAAATGCACCTAAAGGAATGGGATGTCATAAATGAATTGTGGGAATGTCTGGTTGACACAAGAATGATATGAAATGTTAATGTGTTATGTATTAAAAGTGCTTAGGGAGGCTAGTCACTATATCCGCATATATCCTACCCATCCTTTAGCCTACATTACAACCAAGTGAAGTCCTAGTTGATCTTAGACTGGATAGGCTCGATTAGTAGAGTATTACGCTACGGGCAAGCCTATGGTGCATCTTTATGGCATATGAATATTATTTCTGAGAGTGAGTGAATTATTTCTATCTTGAGTTCCTAAGTGACTTGAATTTTATTATGTGGAACTACTCTCTTTTGCTTGTGAGGGCACTTGATTCACAAAGGAAAGGTAAGTCTTGACTCTTTTATAGAGTACTTTGAGTAAGTGCGAATGTTGCGTGGTACGAGAGATTCGACTGTTGAGGCAAAGGTTGTTCACTACTAGGTGCAACTTTGGTAAATTGTTCAAGGTGTGATTCGTTAAGGGAAAAGCTTAGGGAAAGAATTTTGATAAAGTGTGGTGGATTGCTAGAGGACAAGCAATGATTTAAGTGTGGGGTGTTGATATTAGGCTATATAGATGATATTTACACCTTAACATTGTCGTGCTTTATTATTGTTTTATAGGCAAGTTGATAACAAAATGCTCTAAATGGTGTTCTTTTGTTTCGCAGGGAATATTCTAAGTGAGGAAGCACTACGAAGTGTTTTGGAGGCAATAATGTGAAGAAAATGCCAAATCAAGAAGTACCCGAGCACAAAGAAGCAAAAACTGGATTGAGTAAAAATCTACCGCGACCAAGGTGGAATCGCGGTGGATCAAATACTCGCGGCAGAATGTTTAGCGTTCACCGCGGTCGAGCCGCGGTCTTGCCTCGACCGAGGTGGAACCGCGGTGGATCAAATACTCGCGGCAGAATGTTTAGCGTTCACCGCGGTCGAGCCGCGGTCTTGCCGCGACCGCGGTGCACTGTTCACTCGCCAGGAATTTGGGGACCAAAGTGTAAATTTGGGAAAAGTTGTGCCAAACCTTATAAGCTTTAGGAACTTGCCCAAGATTGTTTTAAGCTTGTTTTTAGATTACTTTGGAGGAAGAACAAGTGTGACAAGAGTAACAAAACATTAGAATTCTTCTATCTTCTTTTGATTATTTCTACTACCCATTATGAATATTTTAGTAGTTTTATCTTGTTTTGTCATGAGTAGCTAATTTCCTAGTCTAGGATTTTGATGGAACCTATTGAAGGAAGAACTTCTTGTTATGTTAATATAGTATGCCCGGTTTAATCTCTATTTGTTCAACTATGTTCTTATTGTAGTTAATTGACAGGATCCTCAATTAGCTGTGCTTATTTAATTTGCATAACTCGGGAGAGAGTGCATATTTAGGTAATTGTTGAACAACACCACTCCCAAAGTATATGAGGGATCAATAACCGAGGGCTTAAAGGCGGGATTAGGGGTAATGAAGCCTTGGGTGTGATCTAAAGTGAGCTGTAATAAACAAAGCCAGCTAGCGTATCTCGGGAGAGTGCATATAGTAAATTATTGTGATTACTCGGGAGAGATTTACGGTAATAATAGTGCTTATGATTGATAGATATGATTAGGCAAATTTATGTGAAGCATAACCAGAAGGGATTCCATCAATAGGGGAAATCATAACCTTAGAACCTTCTCTTAATTGTTTACAACTTAATCATAGTTAGTTTTCAGCTGCGTATTTACATTCATTCTTAGTTAGTAGAAATATATTCAATTGTTATTCTCAACGTTTGGGAAGTTGATTCCGTGCAATTTAGTAAGTCTAACGAAAGCAATTGATAGGTTAATTCCTTGTGGGTTCGACTCTAGGCTAAATACTCAGATTATATTTGCTACGTGTGTCCTTTTTATAAGGCCTAGTTGGGCGTACCGCGGTGAACGCTAAACATTCTGCCGCGAGTATTTGATCCACCGCGGTTCCACCGTGGTCACGGTGGATTTTTACTCAGTCCAGTTTTTGCTTCTTTGTGCTCGGGTACTTCTTGATTTGGCGTTTTTTTCACATTATTGCCTCCAAAACACTCCGTAGTGCTTCCTCACTTAGAATATTCCCTGCGAAACAAAAGAACACCATTTAGAACATTTTGTTATCAACTTGCCTATAAAACAATAATAAAGCATGGCAATGTTAAGGTGTAAATATCATCTATATAGCCTAATATCATATGCCTCAGTCCAAGACAAATATAACACATGCCCATGCAATCTGATCTGTAATAATAGACTCCCCCACTTGGCTTGAAACTACAAAACATAACATCCGATAATCTGCACTACTCTTCCATCATGACTGCCATGATATCATACTTTTATGCAGTTGAATCATTCATAAGCTCATGTAATACTAGTCATAAAACACTCTAAATCATTTGCCTCATGCAAACTCATCCTCGGGAACAGTCGTGTAAACTTTCGTAAGCAATCCAAACTCTAGTTGTAGCACTTATATTCCACTGGATAAAAGGAAAATCCTTGTAGAAACCTCGTATGAGTCACACAACCTCAAACCTTCTTACAGGAGATAACCCACCTACTTAGCCTCAAGCCAACATCCTCTATGACCCTACCTTGGTCACTACCACCATGTATTCAATTAATCTTCCCTAGTTTACACTCGTCAACAAGGTATAAGAATCCACTCCATTTAATAATGAACAACCAAAAGATCCATCCACACACTCACAACTCAAGACGGTACAACACATCAAGACAAAAATCAAGCAATTCATATCCCTTTGCATCCCAAAAAAATCCTTCTCTTGATATCCAACCATATATGCGTAGTCCTTAGTCACATAATACTCATCACATGGATATCTAGCCAATCACCGAGCCATCAGTCTCATTCCTAGGACAGTACCGGAAATACAAGTCCAAATGCACATATTCACACAACTGGAACTACCGAGCCCAAGTTGCGATCTAAACCTGGCATCAAGTCCTCAAGACTAGCCTACCTTCACAACACAGAAACATATCTCGTTCCTCATCCACGACTTCACAAGTCATTGTAGTGCAGCTGATACCGAGTACTCAACGTCACGCATGAGTGAATGGAAGGAAATAAAAAATGTAAGCTTCAAATTGAATCGATACCGCACGATAAGGAAAGAAAGAAGGTGAAGTTTCCTAGCCTCTAAAAGATAAGTATGGACGTCAACATACCGATCTGCAAGACTCTACTAGAAACTTGCTCATGACTCATAGAACCTATGAACCTAGAGCTCTGATACCAACTTGTCACATTCCAAAATATACTTAGTTATGATGGCACCTAACCCAAACATTCTAGGTAAGCCAAACATAGAATAATGTAACTCAAATGAAAGATCATTATAAACAAGGAATAAAAATAGGTGAATTTCATAAAACATCCTAAGGTTGGTAGTACAAGTCATGAGTCACTAAGATTTTTATATTTAGAAAGCTGATACACTAATAAATACAACATCTATTTGGAGTATACATGAACAAAAGTGAAAATTCTAAACTACCAAGAACAAGTGGTAGCTATATCTGAAAAATAGGTAAATTGTCAACGCTAGCTTCTGTAATCAATAGCACTTCAGCTCCAAGATCTGCACGCAAGGTGCAGAAATGTAGTATGAGTACAACCGATCCTATATACTCATTAAGTATCCTGACTAACCTCGATAAAGTAGTGAAGATGTGTGCATGTCTCGTAATAGTTTAGTATATGAAGAAGATATGCATTTGAGATCAGATAGCACATCAATAGTTGCATATAAAGAAGATATGCACAGGTGAATTCCAGTTAAACAACTCAGCATATGGAGAGGATATGAGTCTAACATCATTAAATCCTCAAGCTTGCATATATAGAAGATATGTGTAAAATATCAAATGATCCTTCCACAGTTGCATATGCATGAAGACTAAGAAAATCCTCTGATTAGACAAGTCATGTTACATGTATCCATATATAGAGAAGCTATGTATCGTGGTTCATCTCATCAAGTAAAGCAGCATATAGAGACGATATGCATTAAAGGCATGTTACATCCGTAAATAGCATGTAGAGAAGATATGCGGTAAAAAATCATGTATACATCCAAGGACATTGCACATAGAGAAGAGATGCAAAGTCCAACCAATGATCAATTTTACCAAGATCCACATCAACTAGAAATCCGTTGTTTTCTCACAACCTATGTACACTATGAAGAGAGAAACATGAGACGGTGACCCTAGGGGGGATGGATCCTTATCCACACGATGTACGAACAACTCATATGTCATAATTGCATGGGCAATTCACATGCCATAGATTGTAACAACCGCACGAACAACTCACGTGCCATAATAACTCAACCCACATGGACTACTCATGTTCTGCCAATCCAGTCCATTACACTGAAAGCGTATACAATAACACATGTATACGAATAACGGATATCCAATCACATACTCATGGACTGAGGCAAATAGAGTGGTATTGTGTATGCATGTGCGAAGTATACAACTACAACTCAAATCAAGCGGATACGACATACAATATCAGATATCAAACTTAAACAAGGAATCAATACCTGCACATGATCTCTAGCATGATTCACGAACATCACATAGTCATATAAATATATAAAGCACGATAGCAAGAATCACAACATCCAAATCAAGGCATAGTATCGCCTAAAGACTACTCCGATCATAAATCATACATAGCACCCGTATATACACTCATCACCTTGCATATACATCGCATCTCACACATTAAAATTTAGACAAACAAGGTCATCTCCTAAGGGTTATTCCATCAACAATATTAGGTAAGATACTTACCTCAATCGGGCTAGTCCGAAGCTCGAAAATTGCATTCCTACAGAAATCACATGTGACGACTCGATAGGTCATTTTGAGTTCTAGCTCCCTTTTTTGTGTTTAGAGACCTTTCACAGCTCTATTTAATAATTTATGACTTGCGTGCATCGCTTGTATCGATATCTAGAAAGGTTAAATGTGAAATTTTTAAAGAAAATATGATTTTTGACTTTGAATGTGGCTGGAGTTGACCACGGTCAACGTATTTGGTAAACAACCTTGGATTGGTGTTTTGACAATTATGGTAGATTCATATGATGATTTTGTACTCTTATGCATGTTTGGTTGGGGTCCCTGGTGGTCCGTGTCCGTTTCGGGGCTTTATGTGGAAAGTTGGAAATTTGAGTTTAAACTTTGAAAATCTTGAGTTTTGATGATCGATTCTTGATTTTAGATGTTATTTTTAAGATTTGATCTTGCGAGCTAGTTTGTATGATTTTATTACACTTGTCTAAATGTTCAAATTGGAGGCTGAGGGGCTCCGATGAGTTTCATTTGGGTTGAAAACTATCTTTACATAGCTAAAGGTTGTTGGTGTTGCTAAGCTGCAGATCTCGCATTTGCGATATTGGGAAGGGGGTGGCAGCTTCGCTTTTGTGAAGCTTAGTTCACACGTGTGAGGTGTACGACCTTCGCATGTGTGAAGTTCTAGTCGCAATTGCGACTCTAAGGTAGTAAGGGGCAGCTTCGCATTTGCGGACTAGGTTCGCATTTTGCGGACTGCCCAGCTTCACATTTGGAAGCTTAGGGGCTGGTTCGCAATTGCGACCAGGTGTTTGCATTGAGTTCGTAATTGCGATACCTACAGCTAGGTAAAATGTTAGGATTTCAGGACTTAAATTATTTTATACTATTTACAAGACTTAGACTCCATAGAGGCAATTTTTTGGAGAGCGATTTCTTCTCAACTTCACAGGTTAGTAACACTAACTTAATTTCATTCGATTTTCATTACTTTCCCGTGAATTCACTATCAAATCTAAGATTTCATAGGGTAGAAATTGAGGTTTTGGGTTGAATTTAGCAATTTTGTAAAATTGAGATTTAGACCTCAAATTGAGGTCAAATTTTCAAATAAGTCACATATCCAGGCTCGGGGTGAACGGATAATCAGGATTTGGTCTTAATTTCAAATTTTGACTACGTGGCCCCGGGTTGACTTTTCGTTGACTTTTCCAATTGTTAAAGATTGAACCTTTTGCGTACGAGGGTAGTTTCTAAGGCTTATTTTGACTTATTTGAGTAATAATTAACTAGATTCAGGCGGTTTGGAGGCTTGTTCCAAAGGGAAGTCTATATTGGATTGTTGATCTTGCCCTAGAAAGAGGTAAGTGCCTCAGTTAACCTTGATTGAGGGAATTAAGGTGTAGCTGAGTGTATTTGCTACATTTCTGTGATGTTGTTATACTATCCCATCGTGCTTGGTATCGTGTTAAATCTGATGCTTTGTGAGAAAGAGTAAAATGTACGAAGAGTATTATTGCACGAAGGGTTTTTCCGTGCTTGAGTGAAAGGGATGATATGCATGAAGGGTGTTTCCTTGCTTACTATTATATTATGATGTGAAGATAAAAGTAAAGGTATGACGGGTGATGTGGTGCCATTTGTTGGTTTCATTGTTCCTTACTTTGTTATTCGGATTGTTGACTTGGCTTTGTGGTTTCGAAATTTACTTATTGAAAGGCTATTCAGAGTTGTTGTAAAAGCACAAGTTTATTGAAGGTGTCTTGTCTTAGCCTCGTCACTACCTCATCGGGGTTAGGCTCAACACATTTTGAGTATATTGGGTCGGCTGTACTCATACTATACTTCTGCACTTCTTGTGCAGATTTAGACATTAGTACCAGTGGAGTCCCAAGAGGTGCTTAGCAGATACCACATAAACGACTCGAGCTAGAGCTACATGCCGTTCGCAGGCCTTAGAGTCATCTTCCCATTTTTGTTGTATTGTTACTACTTTTGAGACAATATTGCATTTCGTTCAAACAATGAATGTTGTAAACTCTAGAAGCTCATGTACTTGTGACTCCATATCTTGGTATGGTTGAACGTTAGTGTTGATCTTAGACTTAACGTGTATACTTCCGAGTTGTTTTTTTATCATATTATCATCTTGCCGTTAGTCGTAGTTGTAGTTCTTTCGTGTTTTTTGTTGTGTGTAGCTTACCTAGCAAGGGGTGTTAGGTGTCATCATGACCCTGATTAGTTGGGATTTTGGGTCATCATATTACCTCTAACCGGCTTAAATCTAGCTAAACATCAACCAATGCCAGAAGGAAACAATCCCAATCCATAAAGCTTCGATCTTTGAAGAATTCCGAGAAAGTCTACCCTAGCTCGCATGACTGATATGCGGGATCAATACCAAAATCCGATGATCATAAACTACCGAGTCCAAATATATGATTAGATTCCAAAACTGAATCCAAATCGGTACTCAAATCCCGACAATACACTTTTTTAAAGTGTGGGCAAAAACATCAAATTTTCCTTCAAAATTCCATGTTCTTAGTGTTTAAATCCATGGGAAAATTTTATATATATATATATATATATATATATATATATATATATATATATATAATTAAAAATTACTCACCCTCTCTTCAAGACGTGAAAAACGCCACAAAATCGCCCAAATCCGAGATCAAGAACTCCAAATATATTGAAAATGCCAAATGGACGAAGTCTGGTACTTTTGTAGCAGGGATTTTCGCTTCTGCAGTCTAAAATATGCTTTTGTGGTTTCTAAGGGCCTAGGAGTTGCTTCTGCGGCCCAAAATCCACTTCTGCGGTACCGCTTCTGTGACCCTTTTTCCGCTTCTACGATGCACCAGCATCAGCCATCTTCCCCAACACTAAATGGGCATACTCTCTCATATGATATTAGAATTCGATGATTCTTGTTGCTATGGTTCCGAAACCATGATACAGATATAATAGTTCAATAAAACACAATTTAGAGCTCATTTTTTTAATGTATTTCCATTTATGCTTGAAGAAATAACGTCGAAACATCAAATACGAGTGTAGTACAACCCAAACCTATCCGAAGCTCATTGGAATCAAACCAAAACTGGCGGATAAGACCAAAATTATCATACAAACCTGTTAAAACTTTCAAATCATGAATCCAAGCTCGTTAAGTCCACTATCTGATCGTGGTTATCTCAAATTCTTAAACTTAGCTAGTATGCAACTCGAGTAACCGAATCACTCTTAAACTTTTCGGATTACAACCAAAACATTAAAGACAAGTTCTAATAAACTAAATTAACCTATACTAGGTCTCAAAACTCCAATAGGAGTCCAATAACACTAAAGTCAACTACTGGTCAGCCTATGTACACTCTAATTCTTACAATTGCCAATTTTCTACAAATAGAGCCAAAACCTTCTAGGAATATCCAAATTCAAATTCGAACATACACCCAAGTCCAAATTACCACACGAGCCTATTGGAATTATCAAATCACCATTCCAAGGTTGTTTACTCACAAGTCAAATTTTGATCAATTCTTCCAACTTAAGCTTTCAAATTGAGAATCACTCTATCAAATCCATCCTGAACCACTGGAAATAAAAACCGACCATGCACGTAAGTCATAATACACCGTATTAATCCACTCAAAGTCTGAACATATATAATGAAATTCTAGAACTCATTACGACCGCTCGGGTTGTTACACTTGGCTATTCGCATGCATGATGTGGTTCTATTTAGGCCTTGTGGCAAGATTTGAGTGAGATGGCTCTTGGGAAGTTGAGTTGCTATTGCACCTTAGCCCTATTTATTTCTTGTTTGTGGTATATTGTGCTATTTCTATAGGGTTATGATCATGAACTTTGCGTGTTTACTGTTGATATACATGTGTTTGTTGATTGTGAGCATTGAAAGTCGTGAGTATTCCATGTGGATCGGTATGTTTGGATCAAGTTATGCACTACGGCTGAGTTATTTTAGAGATATGATCCTTGGTTCTTATTTCAGGTATTTTTCTTCTCCCTTGTGGAACGGGATCATAGCATGGTTACTTGGTGGTTGTATCTGCCGAACTTGTTGGATGATTCTCTTATTAGGTTCTCCTTCCATCTTTGGTTATATTCAAGTTGTTTCTTGTTGGATACATGGATTGCGTCGCATATGGCTATGTGGAAATTGATGTGGTCTATCAGTCGAGAAACTTGTACTGGGTGAGACGAGATTATTGGACATGGAATTAGTGCAATCGGATTTGGTAGTGAGCAACTATTGTGGTCGGAAGATATTGCTATGGGCATATGAGTTATGCGTTACGTCATTTGTTTTATCTTTGGAATATATTTATGGTTTGCTACATCCACCATTTTGTGTTACTCTAGCCCCAGCCGGATCCTAATATATGTCCTTCTCTTATACTACTTTTGTTAGCCCCATAGGGCATAAATGAGATGGGTGTGGCTAATTGTACATACCTCTATTATTGTTGAAGGTAACTCAAAATGCTTATATTTCTCTGCTTGAATTGTAAATATTGTTAATCTCCTCCATTAACTTGGTACCTCGTACCCTTCTTTACCTTGCTTCATTTACTTGCTGAAACTTGTGTCTACCTTCCGATTTTCTTATTCCTTTTTACCGTAAGAGTGGATAGACATTCTTGCCTTAAGGATCCTTATCAAGAAACTTACACATATTAGTACACACATGATTTGCTGAATACCTCATATTTATCCATCATAAGCATGATGAACAACTTGAGTTCCTCTGGCTCAACTCTTCCACAGCTATATCTCTTACCAATCGTCTTTCCGGATGTAGGCATCGTCGTATTATGAATAAGATAGAGTTAGGAAATTGAGTTCTTACAACTGAGCTCTACCACACGGTCTAGAGTAAGAAGAAATAGTGGCAGTCTTAAATGCCCTGTAGCCTCCTGCTTATAAGTGTGGTGCACAACACACCCATAAACAAGACTCTACTAGACACGGCTTGTAGACTCCCTAGGACAGAAACGCTCTGATACCACGTTTGTCACGACCCAAACCGATGGGCTACAACGGGCACCCGGTACCTTACTCAACTAAGTACCTACATAACGTATCTTTTGTATCATACTATCATAGGTAAATGAGCCAGAGAGGCAGTCGTGAGATAAGTAGAATAAAATAGGGGAATATACTCGACATAGAATGACCCAGCCTCATATAAAAACTTACATACGTGACATACGGGCCTATAAGGCCAACATGATCATTTGTAAACTCAAAACATAGACCGACAAGGCCATACAAGTATCCGTATACATGAAATCTATCTACAAGCCTGTAAGAGTACATAAGTATCACAAAGGTCGGGACTGGGCCCCGCCAGACCAACCAATACATGCCCTAATTATACTGACTAAATAAGCAACCCGAATCAAATGGAACGCACCAACACCTTCCGCTGAGCTGATAGCCTACTTGGAGGACTCTCAACCTGTCTATCGGAACCTGCGGGCATGAAACGCAGCGTCCCCAGGCAAAAGGGACTTCGGTACAAATAATGTACCGAGTATGTAAGGAATGAAAATCAGTAAACAATAGAGAGAAACATGGAGTAAAAGACTCAACATGTATATCTGAATAGCTCTGTCAATCATTTAATATTACAATGTCATGCATATGCCTATAAATGTCATGTCATGCATGGGTATATGCGTTCATAACATCATCAAGCCTCTGAGGGCATCTCATAATATAATCTCGGCCACTGTGGGCAAATCATCAACGTATACCAGCTGATCAGGTGGTGCTGCGTATATAACGCCGTAACCTTTTTCCATATCTTATATATATATATATATATATATATATATATATATATATATATATATATATATATATATATATATATA
>NC_031995.1:52305369-52485810 GCF_001879085.1 Nicotiana attenuata
ATATATATATATATATATATATATAACACCATCTGGTCATGGGTCAATGTACATGTATAAATGAATGCAACGCATGTGAAGTACGTCAATAAAATCTCTCGGAACGTCATAAGACCATTATACCTCTGATTAGTATCACGAAATAAACTTTATCAACTTACGTATTTTCTGAGACCCATGAATAGATGAAAGAATAATAGGACACATGGAGAATCAAGAACATATGCACTTCTAGTACTTCTATGAATAGAGTCATTTATGGAAATTGTGCATTTGCTCGTTTCGTTTGTATCATAGGGATCATGCCAGAAAGAAAGAAGGGATAGCCTTAACATAGCTGAGCCGATTATCTTGACAATTCCTCTAACACACGTCTTTTGCGAAGAACACATAACGGCGGATCGAAGTAGAAAAAATCCGTATGAAATTCCTGAGAAAGAGTATACCGTGCTCCCTTCGAATTGCGTCTCACACTGCTGTAGGTTTATGAAATTCCTATGAATTCATTTGTTGAGAATTCCTCCGTTAGAGTATCCAACTTTGCTGGTCTTTGCAAGAAAAGTTATTAAGTAAGAATCCATACAAGCAAATAAGATTGTATGCATCTTTTTCTCAATCATTTCTTTTCTAAGCCATTTGTATAAACTTCTTGGAAAATTCTGTGTCCTTACGTGATAATGGGTTAAAGTAACTTTAGCTCCTTATACATGAGTTTGGATAACGTTGCTGGTCTTCTCTAATTCACATTCCCAAATAAGACACCAGCCAAGGTAGTTATCTAAAAGACCCTTATGTGGCAACTTAAGTCTTTTGACTCATCATGCATATTTGTGCCACTTGGCTCGGCTTAATGCCATGTGGCAGCCCCAAAAATATTCTTATCCACATAATTAAGAATTATCTCAAATTAATTAAAATACTACTCACTTTTAATACACCTTATACACCGTACTATCATGATCATGTAGTACCTTGTATGACACTAGTCCATAAATGCCGGGTATTTTAGTTGGGGCCATATTCTATCCCGACATGTCAAATTTTGACGAAAATTCATTTTCTTTGATTTGCTTTCCCTCTCACCTTCACGAATTTACTCATCATTTGATTGAGATATCATAATGCTTATAATCTCAAAATAATCTCATTCCCGTACTTACGTCGATTAGCTTACGACGAAACTTAACGTACGAAAATACGGAATGCAACATCTCATTTCCGAGCTTATATCAATTTACTTATGGCATCTTCCACGTACTAAAACATGGGGTGTAACATCATTCCCTCCTTTGGAACATTCGTCCTCGAATGTTAACTGATGCACATATCATTTTCATAACGTTTGTCTTCCGAATATTTTGGTACTCTCCTTGCCATCTAGGCAACTGTTCTGTGAATAGTTCCAAAGGCCAGGGCATTCCCCCCTTTAGGCCTCGTTCTCACACCACGACTTATGGTCAGAATCCTTCCAATCTCGTAATTGTTGCTACCTTCTATCATGCAGCTTGTACGACTCTGACCTTGTAAGTGCACCAAAGGGACTCTTCTTTCCTTTTTCCTCCGATTTTTAGCCATTACTGAAGTTCTTCGCTTGATAATTTTCGAACTTACGAATATTGCTATATCATATTTCATAGACCCGATTATTTATCTGCATGAATTTACTGCATCTAGGTAGGTCATACTATACCATAACTCTTATTTCGATTTATTGTTACTGAGGTACCAAACTCCAGATTACTCTTTCCCTGAGTATCATATATGTATAAGTATGAGTCCTTTAATGCTTCTTCCTTACCATTCATCTTAAGAATGATTGCCTAATCTCATCACATACTTTGTAACTTTTATCCATCCATTGTTGATTCACCTCAATGTTGATCTACAATCTACTACTAATAACCTGAAACCTCTTATGTAATGCATTCTCACTAGGGCTTACATCTCATCGAAAGTGATTAGACTGATTCACCTGGGGGCGATACTATATTTCCATAACCGTATTTCATAGCATCCCAATGTGATTCACCTTACGTGGGTATTTTCATCCCGTATAATTGATGAAATCACTTTTTTCTTTCTTCAAATCATTACTTAATCGAAGGCCCAAACATCATCCTTTATCTTTCACAACTACACACTCATTCTGCTACCTGGGCAGCATTCCATCTCTTCTAAATGTTATTAGTCTTAGACTCCTTTGAGTTCATTCGGGCTATATGGAACTTTCTATAAGTTAGAGAAACTCAGCTCTCTCATTTTCGTGGGCTTAATCCCGAGGACTTATCCATTTTTGTCACCTTCTCACCTACCTTTTCTTATCCTTACTCTTGTCTTCCTACAACCTTGTCGCTTTACCATACTTTTGGCTTGTGACCTACACATATCTATTTATACTACTTGCAACTTTCCTCCAACTTGCTTGCCCCATAGATTTCTTTATGTTATTCTGGAACATCAGGCAAGACATCAGATCGTCTCTAACTCTTCTTTATTCTCTTAACTAGACCTCTCAGTACCTAGAAACCATAGGCCGGAAGACATGCCACTGACGACACCGCTATCATTCCTGAATACTGAATCTCAGCGCTTCTAGACTTCTATCCGAAATATGGATTATTTCGTACGTTTGTCACACCTCCTTTTTACCACCCAAGGGATGATAGGAAAGAAAAGGAGTTTTTTCAATTTAAGTGACATTATTTGAAAAGGGATTAATTTATTTTAATTCAAAGAGTCGCCACTTGGAATTGAGTTTTGGTGTCCCAAGTCACCATTTATTTTAAAATCCCAATTCAAGGAAATTGACTCTGATTAAGTCTGCGAAACACAGAAGACCGAGTAAGGAATTCTGTTAACCCAGGAGAAGGTGTTAGGCACTCCCGAGTTCCATGGTTTTAGCACGGTCGCTTAAAAATTTATACTTGGCTTAAATTATTTAATTACGTGTTTTTAAACCTATGTGCATTTATCCTTTTTAACGCTTTTAATTGCTTGAATTATTCATAATTAAAGAATTGAGTTACGCGTATGTATACTCTTTTCTTTTTGGTGCGTCAAAATCATGTCACACGAACGTGTCCACGATTAATAACGCTTTTGTTGATTTATTAAGAAAGTTTGGTTGAAGTTGCGCGAACGCATCCTTCGAATCCAGTGGTTCTATCACGGTCGCTTTTTATTGCTTATGGCTTGTCTGTTACCACTTCACTTAATTTCTTATATTTTTTATTAATTATTTTTGACCTAGATGCGGTACGCACACGAGGTACTTCTTTGAAATTAAATGTTAACACAATTATTTTTAATTTAATGGTGTCAAGACGCAGAATGCGCACATGATCCCTTTATTATTTAAGCATATCAATCCAAGGTTCGGTTATGAACACATGGGCTAATAGCGTATTTAAAATATTTAATTATTTTATCTCTTTAGATCCGAGATATTTATTTATGTGCTTTTTCTGTTACTTATCGCAATGAGTCTTGAGTTAATTCGTAACTCATCTCGCACCCTCACAATTATTTATTATCTCTCTAATTATTTATTTCTCACAAAGGTTTTAGGAATCAATATGCATCCCGCATCGCTCCCTCAGTTTTCATTATGTGTAAAAGATATACTAGACTTAATATAAATCTTTAAACATGGCATTGATTTTGATATATAATAAAAAACCAACTTATTAATGTTAGATGCAAGTAATATATCAAATGAATATGCTCTGGAATTAAACAACTAAAAAAAAATTATTTTTAACCTTTAACTTAAACAATTTACCAATTGTAAATTATAAAATAAAACAAATAATGATGAAAATTATTCTCCAGCTTGTCTTCAAATGAACATTTAGAAGTCAAATGAAGAAAAAAAAATCAACGTAAAGCTTTTCACAAAATCTAAGGAAAATTTCTTAAGATACCTCAATGACGTTATTTGAAATTTTAACATCAAATTTATCCTAATAACTAATTCAAATATCATTTTAGCACTAGTACATGAACTTTCAAACAAATACATAATTAATTACCTAAGAATCTATAATGAGACTAATGAAACTTTTTGACATGCATCTTTACTTAAAAATAAAAGAAGAAAAAGAAAAATGGACAACCTACTAGTTGGTGTAGCCAATTTATTATAAAACTTAAAGTTACTGATTCTAACTACTTAGAAGGAAACAAAATTCGGCAACCCAAATAATAGAATAAACCATGAAAATTTTTTAACAACGATATTTCAATATCCAAAATGAACCAAATTCTGAAGTGTCAAACAGATGTAAAACAACGTTAATGAGAAAATCATAAACACACTTCATACATAATAATAAAAGAAAAAAAAAACTTAGAAGATTTCCTTCTCTTAAAATATTTCAAACAACACAGAATTCATGCATCTCTAAATAACTTTTCAAAATGCAAAACTAGAACTTAAAATAAGTAAAAGATGAATAGATAATATAGAAGAGAACCTGTAGAGCAAAGCTTTTTCAATATGTAAGAGAGAAATCTCAGAATAATTTTGCAGTGACGAAATCCAAGCGACAAACAGAAGCGAGAGGAGATAGTAACCCCGACCAAGACTAAAACCTTAGAGCAAAACCGGAACCCGAACGATAAACTGAACGTCGACTAAAATTTAGAACTCTATTTCAACTCCATCCTCTCCTCTTTAAATTTCTTTCCTTTCTCCCTTTTTTTTTGTCCGCTCTCCCCCCTACCTGTGATCTTGTTTTATNAATCAACCCGAGGCCCTCGGGACCTCTACCAAATGTACCAACAAGTCACATATCAACATACGAACTTAGTCGAACCTTCGGAATGCTCAAAACAACGTCAAAATGCCAAATTACCCTCGGATTCAAGTCTAAGAACTTCTAAACTTTCAAATTCCGCAAACGATGCCGAAACATACCAAACCTCGTCCGAATGACCTGAAATTTTGCACACACATCACAAATGACACTACGAACCTAGTCCAACTTACGGAATTCCATTCCGACCCCGATATCAAAATTTCCACTGCCGACCGAAAATCGACAAATTTTGAATTTCGCCAATTCAAGCCTTATTCTACTACGGACCTCCAAATCACATCCCGGACGCGCTCCCAAGTCCAAAATCACCTAACAGAGCTGACCAAACCATCAGAATTCACATCCGAGATCGTTTACACATAAGTCAATATCCGGTTGACTTTTCCAACTTAAGCTTCCAAATAGGAGACTAAGGGTCTCATTTCACACCGAAACCACTCCGGATCCGAACCAACCAACATGATACGATGAAATACAGCTGAGGAACACATAAAGAAGCAGAAATGAAAAAAACGGGGCTATAATTCACGAAACGACCGGCCGTGTCGTTACATGCATGCACTTAAAAGTTCATTATATCAAAGGACCTTAACAATTATATAATATAACGTTGTATACGTTATTTGCACAATACAATTGTTCGACCATAGAAGAATTCAATTGAAGTCTCGTAGCACCATGCGCCCCTTAGCTACAGTGATCTCAGGGGAGGACCACAGTGGCACCGCTACTAACTATGATGGTCAATTCATAGACTCACTAATGGAATTTATGATGTCGGTTGAATCTCTTTAGTCGAAAAATTATATTATACAAATAAGGTAAATATAATTTTTTTTGTGTATAGAGAAATCGTTAAATCCCTTTGATATAAGGAATTTTTTTAATGCTTGTCATGATCCGGGTGTACGGCGCGTAGCATTCCCTAATCCGATGAATTTTGTCAATTATATTCGTCAGATTGATGTTTTTCATTTATTGTCATCAAATGATGCTGTATGAACAATAATATCAATTAATCAAAGCAAATTCTCAAGGTCATTATTCTGATAATGACTTTGGAACTGATATGAAGATTTATGACAATATATGCGAAAGATGACTTCAGCAAGATTGGGACTCGTATTCAGTTCTGCCAAAAGAATGTAGCTCGAGTAGATAATGCCAAATGTATAATTAAGCGATTGTCGTACCTTTCGCTCGTATTATTCGAATTTGGTTTATTGTATAGCAATTAAAAACTTGAAATTCATGGTCTTGCAATGATCACAATAAGAAAATAAATCCGATATCTACTGGAGTTTCAAAATTGTCACTAATACTTTCTTGTGTAATTCTATCAAATACAAAGTTCTAAAAGAAAACGAAAAAACAAAAATAACTTATCTTTAACTGATTTGGAAAAGATCAATTACAGTTTTATCAGACGGTTTAGACGTTTATACAATTGCGTAGCCAAATGCGGTGTTCAATTTGTACACCATCAACGGATAACCAAAGCTTAAATTCATAGACAAATTTCATAATCCAAAGCTTTTAGGTTATCTTTAATAATGTATATTTACATTTTTGCACAAAAAACTTCTTGAAATAATGCTTGCTTAAAGGGCATAATAGTCGTTTAGCTTTTGATGGATATTTTGGTCTTTTAACTCATCACTTTGACTTATAGTATAGTATGATTTATTGACAAAGGTGTTAGAAAAATCTAGAAGCTAAGAATAGGGAGAATCGAAATTGAGAAATGAAATCTCATTAACATTCTTTTCTTTAATGTACAACAGTGTGTATTTATACACTGTAGCCTCTAACTGTCTTAACTAACCGACTCAATACAAATGTCACGTGAGTCACATGACTTCAATACCCCCCCCCCCAAGTTGGATGGTGGTACACATCTAACACCCCTAGCTTGGATAACAGATAATGGTGTTGTCCTGCACCCAGCCCTTTTGTAAAAAGATCAGCTAGTTGATGTTTGCTTCCCAAATATTCTGGTTGAATAAGTCCTTTCTGATCTTCTCCCTAATGAAATGGCAGTCAATCTCGATATGTTTCGTACTCTCATGATATATTGGATTAGCTGCAATTTGCATTGCTGCTTTACTATCACTGAACAATTTTACTGGTATTGTTATGTCAACACTCAATTCTTTCAAAAGACCTTCTAGCCAAACTACTTCAGCTACTGCTGCTGCCATACTTCTGTATTCAGCTTCAGCTGAACTTCTGCTTATGGTTTGTTATTTCTTGGATTTCCAGGATATCAAAGACTCCCCTAACTTGATTGCATAGCCTGTTACTGATCTCCTTGTATTTGGACAAGTAACCCAGTCCGAATCACAGAAGGCTGCTAACTTCCCTATGTCAGTTCCCCTTTTTAAGGGTACACCTTGTCCAGGTGACCTTTTAATGTACCTTACCAATCTCAAAGCTGCATTCTAATGTGATAGCTTTGGTTGCTGCATGAATTGGCTCAGTACTTATACTGCAAAACTGATGTCTGGTCTGGTGATAGTCAAATATAGCAACTTGCCCACTAATTTTTGATAACTTCCAGCATCTGTCAACTTCTCATCATCAGACTTCCCAACATGAGTATCATACTCAATAGATGTAAGTTTAAGGTTGACCTCTAGTGGTGTAGTAACAGGTTTGGACCCACTCAAGCCGATGTATTCAAGTAATTCTAAAGCATATTTTCTCTGATTAAGCAGAATCCCACACTTAGACCTTAAAACTTCAATCCCCATGAAGAATCTCAACTTTTCTAGATCCTTCACTTTAAACCTGTTATGAAGGGTGTCTTTAGCTTCATCAATCATCTTCTTGTTGCTCCCTGTGATGAGAATATCATCTACATACACTAAGATTATGACTATATCATCTCCATCTCCCTTTGTGAATAGAGAGTGATCATAAGAACTCTGCTTATAGCCTGCTTCTACTAAGGCATCAGTGGCTTGATGTTCCATTGTCGCGAATCTTGTTTTAAGACATAGAGTGACTTAAGTAACTTGCATACCTTATGCTCCCCCTATCTGTGAAAACCTTGAGGCAAATCCATGTATACTTCTTCAAATAAATCTCCTTGTAGGAAAGCATTATTGACATCCATTTGTGAAAGATCCCAATCTCTTAAGGTTGCAATAGCTATCACTGTTCTCACTGTTACCATCTTGGCAACTGATGAGAATGTTTCATGATAGTCCAAACCTTCTTGTTGTGTGTACCCTTTTGCCATTAACCTGGCCTTGTACTTGTCTATTTATCTGTTATCTTTGTACTTGACTTTATATACCTATTTATATCCCACAGCTTGTTTGCCTACTGGGAGATCAACAATTTCCCAGGTGTGGTTGTCCTCCAAGGCAGTTATTTTCTGCCTCATGGCTTCTATCCACTTCTCATCCTGAGATGCCTCCTTAAATTTTCTTGGTTCTGCAACAGTTGAGACAAGACCAATATAGGATTGATAGGAGTCAGGTAGATGATCATAAGATATATGAGCATTAATAGGATACTGACAGAAGGCTGAAGTTTTCTTCCTAGTAACATAGTCCTTCAGCCATGTAGGAGGCTTAGAGACTCTACTAGGTCTACCCCTGTTTGGTTCTTGGCTATCATATTGATCCCCTGCAGCTAACTCTTCAAGTTGATCACCTGCATTTTTGTCAACAGCCTGCTCACCTACATCTTGTTCATTTGTGACCAGCTGTTGTTGGCTCATCTCAGCTGGTATGCTAGAATCTGAGATGTTATCAGTTCTATTGGGACTGATATTTGCCTCAGAGTTGGTCAGGTTTTCCTTTACATCTGTTGTATTCTCCAAATGTGTTCCTTCTGAAGAAGTGTTAGACACAATATCTTGGTCATCATCTGAGTTGGTAATATGAGGCCTTGCTTCTGGTGCAGGAGTTGGATCCAGCAGGAATGAATCACCATCTTCATTGTCTCCATAGTTCCTTTCCTTGAAAGGAAAAATAGTTTCCCTGAAGGAAACATCTCCGCTCACCAAGAAAGACTTAGATTCTAGGTCATACAACCTATACCCCTTTTGTGTTTCTGAATATCCCATAAACATTGTTCTCTTAGCTCTTGCAGCAAATTTATTTTCCCTTGTTAAAATACTGGCAGAGCACAAACACCCAAACACCCTCAAATGTTCCAGTTTTGGTGCTCTGCCATGAAGTATTTCATAAGGTGACTTGCCTTTAAGGACTGCAGTTGGGAGCTTATTAATTAGGTAAACTGCAGTTCTAATACACTCTCCCCAAAATCTAATTGGAATTGAACTCTGAATTTTTAAGGCTCTTGCAACCTCCAAGATATCTACAATAAAATTTTGTCGTGGAGTGTATGGGAAACTACTTTGATGAATTATTCCAAGATTAGAAAATAAAGCACCTCATTTAAAATTGAAGAATTATGTACCATTATCATATCTCAATACTTTAATATTCATATCAAATTGGTTCTTTATCATTGAAAAAAATTTAGTCAACACAACTATCACTTTACTTTTAGACTAAATCAAACATACCCATGTATATCTACTATAGTCATCAACAATTGTGATAAAGTAATATTTCCTATCATATGTAGGCTGCTTATAAGGGCCCCAAACATCTAGGTGTACAAGCTCAAAACTATAGTCTGTTTTACTTGTGTTGTCTCGGAATGTTGTCCTGTGTTGCTTTGCCATTGGATATATTTGACACTCCTGTTGAGCATGTTCATCTGCCAAACCTTTCAAGATGGGAATGTGATGTATTGCCTTCATTGAGGGATGTCCTAACCTTGAATGCCATAATTTTGTGTTGTAATTTCCTTTTATCACTGTTGTTGTTGCTAATGGTTTTATTGTTTCTCTAAGAATATAAAGACCATATGTTTCTCTACCAATCCCTATCACCTTGCAACTGTAAAGACACTGTAAAAGACAAAAGTGAGGGAAAAAATTAATAGTGCAAACAAGGTCCTTGGTCAGTTTTGACACTAAAAGTAGATTAAACTTGAAGTCTAGAACATGTAGAACATCTTTTATTCTCTGTCCCTCCAGGATTATTGCACTTCCTATATATGCTATTTGTGACTTGTTTCCAGTTGGTACCTGTACTTATCTACCTACCTGACTTCCTAGTATCGACTAGTTTCTCCTTGCAAGATGTGATATGATGAAAGGCCCCTGAGTCAATGATCCATTCAAAAAGACAATCACTCGATAACATGGAAACAATACCTGCCATGTTGACTTTGCAATCACCAGTTGAAGATTTATTTAGCAAGTCTACAAGCTGCTTATACTCCTCCTTTGTAATAATGGCCTTGAGACTAGCTCTAAGTAGAACTGTGTCCCTCAGCAGAATTAGGGGTGTCAAATGGGCGGGTTGGGTTAATTTTGGGCGGGTCAAAATGGGTTGAGTCAATAATTGGGCGGGTCAAATGACTCGCCCAAAAGTTACTTGGGCTAAGATGGGTTGGGTCAAGATGGGTTAAAATTCGGGTCATAACCCAACCCGCCCAACTCTTATTAAACTTTAATTAATATGTGTTATTTTCTTATAAATTGTATAATTACTAAATAAGGCTTTTTTGCTTTTGTTATGGTCATATTTAAAATATTAAACAAAAAATAAAATTATTTCTAAGATATTTTGACAAACTTACTCATGGATCAATTTGGGCTAAAATCTAGCCCAACCTTAAATGGGTTGAGATGGGTTGGGTCAAGATGGGCTAAATTCAATAAATGGGCGAGTCAGTAATCAACCCAACCTTGGGCGGGTTGGGCGGGTCATTTGGGCTTGGGCCAAATTTGACAGCCCTAAGCAGAATTATTTCCTTCAACTGTTGTATTACTTGCATAAGTTTTGAAGCCACCAGCACCCTTCTCCTGCATTGGCTTTCTTTTACTTTTGAAATCAGGTGGATATCCCACAATTTTGTAGCAATTCTCTTTTTGATGCCCTTTATACCCACAGTGTTCGCAGACTACATCAAACCTTTTGCCTTTCATCATTTGTCCCCTGCCAGCTAACATGGTCAATGGCTCCTTATTCATGTCCATTTCACCAAGAGCCCTTTGGCTTTCTTCTTAAATCACTAAGGCATATGCTTCATTTACTGATAACACAGGGGGGTTTTAACAAAATTTGACTGCGTACATGAGCATAAGTCTCATTTAATCCTACTAGAAATTGTACCCGACGTTGCTAATAAAACATTTCGAAAAATGGTTCCGATTCCTTATAATTACTTCCTTTACCTGGTATTAAAGTGTCTTGTTCATCCCACAAATCTTTCATTTTAGTAAAGTATGTGGTAACAGAAATAGTACATTGAGTTAGGGTTCCGATTTGAGTCCATAGGTGATAGAATCTAGTCAAATTAGATTTTCCAAACCTTTACTTGAACTCAGCCCAGGCCTTCGCTGCATTTGACGCATAGATGATGCTCGCAACAGCTGCTGCGAGACACATCTCCCAATCTATGAGAGAACTACAACATTACATTGCTCCCACAGATCTACTAATTCTCCTTTGTATAAACTCTTCACACATGTTCTTCTACAAAACCTAGCTTGTTCTTTCCCAATAAAGCCAAACGCATCGATCTACTCCATAATCCGTAATTTTCAGGACCTGTTAGCTTGATATCTATTAGAATTGCTCCAGGCGTATCGGATGGTTAAAGATAGAGCGGATGACGATGGTGAATTTGAGGTTTTGAGGTGTCTCCCATGGCGGACTACTCTAGTTCTGGTAATGGCGAACTAGGTAGTTGAAGAAGAAGAATCAGATTCAGAGCCCTAATCGCTGCTCTAATACCATGTTAGAAGAATCTAGAAGCTAAGAATAGAGAGAATCAAAATTGAGAAATGAAATCTCATTAACATTCTGTTCTTCAATGTACAACAGTGTGTATTTATACATTGTAGCCTCTAACTGTCTTAACTAATCGACTCAATACAAAGGTTACGTGAGTCACGTAACTTCAATAAAAGCAGTATCCTGCGACACCACTAGGAGAAACGTATCACCAGCCTATTAATAAGAGTTTAGACAAAAGCCATTTAATTGCTGAACAACTACAATCTGGCACGTATAGGATATATTTACTTATTTAGTGCTAGTGAAAAAACTCCTTTTTAAGGATATGAACGCTGGGTGAAGAAAATGACCAGAGTTAGATCATAGCGTAATCAAATTCACGGGCCTTTCCTAATGGCGAAATACATAAACAGCCCCTTCAAGTTGTCCACAACGGTCAGTTGAACACCTCAATTGAGACCATTTCCAGTTAAACACCCTAAGTGGCTATTAAGTAGGTCAAGTAAACACCTGAGTACAGCATGCCATATGTGTGAGTTGCACTTGCCGATGACATGGCAAATGAACCAATCAAAAAATGACACGTGTAATTTTGTCATAAGAATTTGACACATGTAATTAAAAAAACATTTAAAAAAGAAAAAAATTCTTCTCCTAAACCACGTTCCTCCTCCCCCTAAGAACACTGGATTTCATCTCCAACTCAAACCACCATTATTACACACCAACGAAAATACACAGAAACCTCACCTTAAATTGCCAATTCTTATACTACCACTCAATAAAATTACAAATCAAGTAGGACCTTCGACTCCACCATTAGATCTCAACTGGGAAAAATTTCCAATATGTTTCGCCCACTTCCTTTCTCCCTTTAATCGAAGCAAAAGTGAAAGGGAAACATTGAAGATGGAGGAAACATTCATTTCCGCACTCGCACATGGATGGCTCTTTCTTCCGCCATAGTTGCACTTCAAAGCACAACAAAAGAATTTGAGACGATAAAAGGAGATGTTGGTCGATGATTAGGGAGGAGATACGGTGGAGCTTGTGCGGCGCTTAAGGTTCTTGGCAAAAATGAAGGAATTTCATTAGTGTTTGGATTTGAGTATTTGGTGGAGAAATGTTGATATGGAGGCGTAGATTACAGTGACCGGAAGGATTAACTCAAGGTGGTTTTATGGTGGTTTTGGGATAGCTTCGTTGCCGGAGATCCAGCCGGCTTCTGTTGGAAAGAAGAAGGTTTAATTTCTGTTTTTATAATAAGAGTATTTGTTTCTAAAAACCTACATGTCATTTAAAGAATTGGTTTGCTTTGGGTTTTCTTGTTTTTCATCTATGGTGAAATTTTTTTTTTTTTTGAAGAAGGGGAAGTAAAGATGAAGGTATGTGGGTCCACAAAAATAAAGGTTATTTTTTAAACTGAAAAGAAAAAGAAAAGAGCAGAACAGAATTTATGTCCTCACGCGCTCAATTTGTAGTGAGACACAATTGATTTGCCATATCAGCGCAAAGTGTTTACTTGATATACTGTGTAAGTACTTGAAGTGTTTAACTGGAAATAGTCTCAATTGAGGTGTTCAACTGATCGTTGTGGACAACTTGAAGGGGCTGTCTATGTATTTCGCCTTTCCTAATACTGCTAATAGTGCCATCAACCTATATGGACTATCTGGAGTACAGTAGGACACTGTGAGGGCCCATTTGATAATTGGTTATATTCTTTTATTACATCAAGAGACTGGACGAAAAAAAGGAAAGGAAGTATTACGCTATTAATTATTTAATTAAGTTTGAACTCTCCACTTTCATTGCGAACGTGATGGCTAATAATTTTTCTTCTTGGCTAATTTGCTACACGAGAAACCTAAAACCTCTCGTCAAACCTTCTTCAGCAACTAAATCACATATAAACAGAAATTAATTAGATCATAAACCGACAAGTTTAAGTTTTATGCATAAAAAGTATTACAAGAAACTCTTATTTAATATGTATTGCCTAACAACGAGTAAATGGTAAATTACCCCTAATAACATAGTATTAAATTATGTTGATAGTGTAAACTAGATGGAAGTGTTTGTTTTTTTTTTTTACTTTTTACTTTCTCCATTTACGCAACTCGCTCTAAGTACACTTTGACCTTGTGTAAAGCAATCATTTTATTCTCCATTTCTTGGCTATTATCTACTACAAAGCCGAAAAAAGAGCCAGAGCCGCCCTCTATCTTTCACGAGACTTACAGATTCAAACAATACAAAAACCGCATTGACCTCTCTCTCTCTCTTGGTTCAATATTATTGTTATATAATGCACATACACATCAACATCCTAATCAATCCATGCAAATTGTGTATCCAATTCTTTATGGTTTTACGCACTAAAAAAGTCACTGTCTACAGACTCTGCAAGGAACTTCCAAACAAACAAAAAGTTGTTATAGAAATTCGAAAACAAGAAAAAAGCCACTAAAAGTAGAAATCTTTCACGGACCCCATTTTCTCATCTTGCAGAATTTTATTGGAGAAGAGAAAGTGTTCAAGTGGGCAGATTCTTGTACTTGTATGGTAATAAAACAAGTCACAATTAATGATTTTTTCTTAGCATTTATCCATCACGGGTTACTACAAAACAATATTTGTTTTTTAATTACTACCACCCTAATTATGCAAGTTTCCTCTCTATAAAAAACCACCCTACTCTAACACTAAAATTTGCCTCTCTTTTCATATATTTCTTCTAGTGTGTGTGTATTCTCTTAGTTTTTTATAGAGAGGTCATGAAGAACAGAGGGATGGCCTTTTCATGTAATGGCAAAAATAGCCACTACTCTGTTTTCCTCTGTTTCTTCTACATTCTTGGCTTCATGTTTAGTCATTCTCTGTTAGAATTCAAGCCGGTTTTGGCTCAGAATTCGCCCGTTTTCGCTTGTGATATCACGAGCAATCCTGAACTGGCGAATTTAACATTCTGCGACGCGTCTTTGACGGTGGAAACAAGGGTGAGTGATCTGGTGCAGAGATTGACATTGTCTGAAAAGATTGGATTCTTAGTGAGTGGTGCAGGTGGTGTGAGTAGGCTCGGGATTCCACGCTACGAGTGGTGGTCTGAGGCATTACATGGAGTTTCATATACTGGTCCAGGAGTACATTTTTCTGGTTTGGTTCCTGGTGCTACTAGTTTCCCTCAAGTCATTCTAACTGCTGCTTCTTTCAATGTCACCTTGTTTGAAACCATTGGAAAGGTAATCTTAGATTCATTTGATTCCATTTCTTCAGCTTTTAATAGTTTTGTTGTTTAATATTTTATACAATCAAGTTAAATAAGAGATAATGATATGTGTGGATTAGTTATCCAAAAATAAGACAAATAAGTGGAGAGCACTCTCGACCAACCAAGAAGTTATGAGTTCGAGTCACCCCAAGAGCAAGGCGGGGAGTTCCAGGGATGTCGAGGGTCTATCGAAAACAGCCTCTCTACCCCAGGGTAGGGATAAGATCTGCATACACACTACCCTCCTCAGATCCCACTGGTGGGATTATACTGGGTTGTTGTTGTTGTCGGTATATATAACTTAAAATCTTTAGTTTCTTGATGACACTCAGGGGCGGATGCACATTGGTGCCGAAAAAAAATATTAAATGTGTTTACTAATATTCTGTAAAAATGAAGCAAGATATAGCAATGACATCGCTTCCTGGCAGAGAGTACTTCTTGGTCCGCTGGTCAAGCTCGTATTTGGGCTTGTAAAGGTCGTAGATTCGAATTTGAACCTAGATTTTCTATTTCTTGAAGATCTTTGAGCGAATATTTTTGTTAAAAATCTAAGGCTAAGGAGAATTGAACCTACACCTCCTTTGCAATAATATTCAACTAAACCATTGGGCAAAGGCTTTCTTGTGAAAAATGATATTAAATACTAATACTTATTTTTTATTTATTTATGTATGACACTGAGCTCCATCCTCCTTCCATATGTTTCTTTGTCTAGTATTTTTGTCCAAAGAGTTAGGAGAAATTTTTTAATCTGTATTTTCTTAAGGAGTTCAAATTCATTAGAATTCTGTTCGGATATTTTTGGAAAAAAAGGATGAAATTTCTTTTATGAATGTTGATAGAAAGTGAAGTTTAATTCTTGACGTACGTTGCCGACGCACCATTATTTTCAAAACCGCCTTTTTTTTGTTCTATTAAAGAGACCTTTGTCCAGTTTTATGGCTAATGCATGCTTAGGTTCCGTCTTATCTACGCTAAGTTGATTGCCACAAAAAAACATTATTATTATTATTATTATTTTACTTTGGAACTAAGGTAGCCTTTTTGGCTAAAGGAATCTTAATCAACAGAGCTAGTTTTTTTATTAATTAAACAGAAATAATGAAATGGCAAGTTTACATTATCTATGTATCTTAACATGTTGTATTAGGTAATATGTCTTATATTCTAGATTATTAGTCTACTTTTATTTACCTGTTTTATTTTTTAGGTGATCTGATAGTATAGATTTTTTTATATACTAGTATTTTATAAAAGTTAAACTTTATGCAAATGTATATATCAGAATGATTCCAGCTTGTAATGTGGTTTGCTTAGTCAGGTAATGCATGAAACAAACATTTCGGTTATTTATTAAACAGTTATGCCTGAATAGCCCATTCACCAAATGGTAATGACAGGGATACTAGTAGAAAAGCTACTACATTTAATTTTTATAAATTTTGTACAGCGGAATTTTCCTTTTCTCTATGTGAAATCAAACTCTTGATAGGAAATATGAGGCTTTAGTTTCATTTTCATGTACTTATTACTTAAATCTAATAGAAAGCAATTGCGAATCACATATCAAACAAATTAATTCTTAATTAGAAACGACCTTGAGTGTCAGGAGTGAATTCAATTGAACCCATCATTTTCGACGTAAACCATAGATGAATATGTGTGAGTAACTCTTAGAATCAGGGGGCGGAGCTAGAGTGTCTCGAGCGGATTCGGCCGAATCCAATAGCTTTGGTTCGAACTTTGTATTTGTCTTAATAAATTCATTGAATATATATAAATTATTAACTTAGAACCCAGTAGCTCAAAACGACTAAAATTCTGAACCCATAAACTTAAAATCCTAGCTCTGCCTTTGCTTAGAACACATCATTTTCGACGTACAAATTCAGAATTTTGAACAAAAAAGGGCAGCCCGGTCCCGCTATGCGCGAGGTCCGGGAAGGGCCGGACCACAAGGGTCTATTGTACTAGTCTTACCCTGCATTTCTAAACTCATGACCTCCTGGTCACATGCCAGCAACTTTACTAGTTATACCAAGGCTCCCCTTCAGAATTTTGAACAAATTACGATTAAATACTGGATCCGTCGCTGCTTGCAGGTGGTATCTACCGAGGCAAGGGCAATGTACAATGTTGGTTTAGCAGGATTGACATATTGGTCTCCCAATATCAATATTTTCCGCGACCCGAGATGGGGAAGAGGCCAAGAAACTCCAGGAGAAGATCCAACACTCACCAGCAAGTATGGTGCAGCCTATGTTAGAGGCTTGCAACAAACAGATGATGGTAGCAAAGATAAGCTCAAGGTTGCTGCTTGTTGTAAGCATTACACAGCTTATGATGTTGATAATTGGAAAGGAATCCAAAGATACAATTTCAATGCTGTGGTTAGTTCTCTATCCTTGTGATATTTCACTTAAAACATCTAGTCATTTTAGCCGTATCTTTTAATAAGATAGTTGCTTTGCTTCCTTTGTGAGTAGGTAACACAACAAGATATGGATGATACATTTCAACCCCCATTCAAGAATTGTGTTCTTGAAGGAAATGTCGCGAGTGTGATGTGTTCATATAACCAAGTTAATGGCAAGCCAACATGTGGTGATCCAGACCTTCTTGCTGGGATTATCAGAGGAGAATGGAATTTAAATGGGTATAATATTATGTTTTGTTCATTTTTTTGCTTTTCAAAAGAGTTAGAAGAATCTATACTACTTATACGAGTATGCTTAAAACAGATATATAGTTACGGATTGTGATTCATTGAATGAGATATTTAATTCTCAACACTACACCAAAACACCAGAGGAGACTGCAGCTTTGGGTCTAAATTCAGGTGAACTATTTTCTAACTCTTTATGTTTAGGGAATAATGCATTTCAATCATATATATATATATATATATATATATATATATATATATATATATATATATATTCCTTCTGTCACAATTCCGTGTCCAGTATAACATCATGACATAAACTGGGACGGAGGGAGTATTATCGTACCATTGACCTCTACTAAGGTTCGATCTTCGTATTACTAAGTCAAGAATCTGGTATGTATCTTGAATGTGACAGGGGTGGACCTAAATTGTGGATCTTGGCTGAGTAAATACACTCAAGGTGCTGTTAACCAAAAACTTGTGAATGAATCAGTTATTGACAGAGCTATCTCAAACAACTTTGCAACACTAATGAGACTTGGATTCTTTGATGGTAATCCAAGAAAACACATTTATGGAAACCTTGGCCCCAAAGATGTCTGCACACCGGAAAACCAAGAGCTTGCTCGTGAAGCTGCAAGGCAAGGGATTGTCTTGCTGAAAAACGCTGCAGGATCGCTACCTTTAACTCCCTCCGCCATCAAGTCCTTAGCGGTCATTGGTCCTAATGCCAATGTAACCAAAACCATGATTGGCAATTATGAAGGTACATTGACATATCAGACTTGCTATGAAGAGTTACTCACCTGTTATTATAGGTCAATAACTTGATGCTATAAATATTCTGTCGGTGCACAGAACTTAAACTCTTCCTAAGTCTTGTTTTTTCTCAATCATTTCCGACTTTTGCAGGCACTCCATGCAAGTACACAACTCCCTTGCAAGGCCTAACAGCCTCAGTTGCCACAATTTACAAGCCTGGATGTTCTGATGTGTCTTGCAACACTGCCCAACTTGACGATGCTAAGAAAATAGCATCCACAGCTGATGCTGTGGTCATGGTAATGGGATCTGATCAATCTATCGAAAGAGAAAGCCTGGACAGAGTTAATATAACGCTTCCTGGACAACAATCAGTTCTAATAGCAGAGGTTGCTAAAGTTGCCAAGGGTCCTGTAATTCTTGTTATCATGTCTGGAGGTGGCATGGACGTACAATTTGCAGTCGATAATCCTAAGATAACTAGCATTCTTTGGGTTGGTTTCCCTGGAGAAGCCGGTGGTGCTGCCTTAGCAGACGTCATATTTGGATATTACAATCCAAGTCTGTCTCTCATTTCCATTTTCAAGAAAGTTACATCAAATTAAGATCTCGATTTTCTCTATATTGACTAAATAGCTTAAATTATTGAATCTTGTAGGTGGAAGGCTACCAATGACATGGTATCCACAATCATATGCAGACGCGGTTCCAATGACTATTATGAACATGAGGCCTGATCCTGCCACAAACTACCCTGGCAGGACTTATAGGTTCTATACCGGTCCAACTGTTTTCACATTTGGTCATGGTCTAAGCTACTCTCAATTCAAACACCGCCTAGATCAAGCGCCAACATTTGTATCCATCCCTCTCGAGGAAAAACATACTTGTCGTTCAACAAAGTGCAAGTCTATTGATACTGTTGAGCAAAGTTGCAGCAACGTGGGATTTAATGTTCATCTTAGAGTTAAAAATATGGGAAAGATTAGTGGAAGCCATACAATTTTCTTATTCAATTCACCTCCCTCAGTCCATAATGCACCTCAGAAGCATTTGTTGGGGTTTAAGAAAGTCCATTTGACAGCACAAGAAGAAGGGGTTGTTAAGTTCAATGTAGATGTTTGCAAGCATTTGAGTGTACATGATGAGCTTGGAAAAAAGAAAGTTGCATTAGGACAACATGTTCTTCATATAGGAGATTTGAAACATTCCTTCACTGTGAGGATTTGAAGAGCTCGAGATAACTTCATTTTCTTTTTTCTCAAAAGAGAAATATGACAAGATGAAAAAATCTGAACATTGAATGAATTGAGACAACTGTAACAAGTTTCTTATCTTTTTGCCGATTTATCCATCTTAACTAGAAGAATCAAAATCTTGAAGTGAAATGAAGCTATCTACTAATTCTTGTATATTTCTTCCAGATATCATCTATGCTATTGTTACCTCATAAAGAGACTACTGCTCAAATACATTGATCATTTTAGCATTTAAACAAACTTTAGGAGGCAAAATAAATCTACACAGTATAGTTGCCCTCCAAAATAATTGTCACGACCCAAAATCTGCCTAGTCTTGATGATACCTAACACAACCCGCTAGGTAAGCCAAATAACAGTCAACACAACTCCTATGAAATTAATAAGTGAAATAACCTAATTTCTTCACAATACCAAAGGATTGGTCGTACAAGTCATGAGCCACTAAAATATAGATCTATAAAGCTAGCATGAAATAAATACAACATCTGTTTGGAATGTACATAAACAGATAACAATCTAAAACTACCAAAGACAAATGATAGCTATATCCGGAAAACCAAGTACATCTTCAGTGCCAGCTCCCGTCATCCACAGCATCTCAGCTCCAAAATAAAGGACTTACTACTTCGTTGAATCAGGCGTGCTATCTGAGGGTGATTAAATTCTCTAACTTGAGCTATCTGAGATGACTGATGAAATTTCTGACATGCTTGAGTTTTCTACTACCACTCAGCGTAATTCTGGTCAACCTCGTCGTTTTTATCAATTATCTTCAGATGATAGGCGTACAGTTCCTATTGTCGATAAAGGTTCTACAGCGGCGAAGAAGTCAGGTAGATACATGCCATCACTTCTTCTGGCACCAAGAATGGGAAACAACTCTATATCCTTGCAAGGTACAGAAATGTTAGAGATGTACGCAAAACGTAGCCATCTCCCTCCCTGAGCTAAGCTCTGAACGTAACCTTCTGCTATCTCAGGCTACTCAAGGAGTACCATCTCGGAGCCAACTACAACGGCTACTCAGAGCATAGGATTAACAATTTCAATATATGCGAGTTTGTAGGATGTACAAAAAGAGCTCGAGAGGAAACGAGTCTTTGTATTAGCCTATTGGGCATGGGGGCGGAAAGAGATGCCAGAAGCCTGACTGCAATAAATTAAAGGTGCAAAGAGGATGACTATATACTGTAAAGCGCATGGTGGATGGAGGAGGTGCTAGCACCTGGGATGCACTAAAAATGCGAAAAGGAGGACAAACTACTTCATAGCACACAGTGGTCGGAAATGATGTAGTTGTTTTTGGAAGTTGCACTACAGAAGCACGTGGTCGATCAGGCCTTTTGTTGGGGGGAAGAGATGCAAGGTAGAAGGATGCACTCGTAGTACTGAGGGCCAAGTTGTCTTATGCACATATCTAGGTGGTGGACGTTGTTGCCAATTCCTTAGTTGTTCAAAGAGTGCACAAGGAAACACCTTATTTTGCAAAGCCCATGGTGTCTCTTTGATGGTGGTGGGATATGCCCCAAGAGTGAACATGGAGGCACAAATTTTTGTGTTTCTCACAGGGGTAGGAAGAGGTCATGTGCTATCAAGATGCACTAAAAGGCAACAACTAAAAAGCAGCGACTCATTCTTCCTCCTTAGTAAACATGGACTCAGGTTCAATTCATTCACTCGATCGAGAAGCACGCTAAAAGGCAACGACTCATACCACTACAGGTATTGGTTCCCTTGTTGATGAAGGTTTCATCATCTACTTCCAGTCCCTTAGCTTGCATTCATAGAAGCAGGATGACAGACCCTCTTGCCTGGGAATTGAAAGAAACGAACATATAAAAGCTTTAAGTTCAGAAAAGATACCTTGAACTGTTTGTATCAAGACAAGTTTAATTGGAATGTTGGTTAAGCGCGGACTAATTTGTTCAGACAATCACATGCTTTCCAAAGTGAAGGATAATTACTTGAATAAAAGTCGTTGATATAATAACTGAATTTGGCTATAGCGTTATTACGTTTTAAATTTTAATTATTATTTTTTAAAAATTATTCACTATTTGAGTAGACGCTAAATAGGGAAGCTATTGCAGGTAACCGGAAAATGAAGACTCTGTTTTGGCGGTGTAGAAAACTGCTGACGGATCCTATAAATACAACGTCTTCTTCATAACCAAGAATTAGGGTTCATAAAATCACTATCAGTAGAACTCTTCTGCTTCTAAACCTAGACGAACTCTGAAAATACGCATCACAAACATTCTCTGAAGTTCAAAATACTCAGAAATCGCACGCATACGGTTTCGCATTCAAAGTTCGAAGAATATTCACGAATCTGCATGAATGAATTCACATCTCTTTGAGGTTCTCTTCTCAGTTGATTGAATTTATCGTTAATTTCCGCATTAATTTCTCATTTTCATATATGTTATCCGATTTTTGCGCCTCGATTCCGATTCAGTAAAGTTTGAACATTTTGTGAGAGGTCAAACTCAAATCTCGAAAGCGAGCGAACTGATTTTAGGTTTTAATATGTTCATTTGACATTCTATCTTGTTGTTAGTCAGTTAAATTTTTTGAATTTTATGTGCTTCTGAATTGTGATTGCTAGAATTTGGATGAACTTACGGTAGCAGTAATGATTAGGAAAACTCAGATCGTACGGAGGTTCTTTTCTTAATTAATCATACTTATCCTAAATTTCCGCATGAATTTATCATTCTCATGTATATTATCCGATATTCCGACTTGATTTCTTCTAACAATAAAGTTTGAAAATTTGGCGGGAGCTCATACTCAAAAATCGAGATCGAAAGTCAGAGCGATCAAACTTTAGTGTAAAGATGTTTAATTAATACTATTCGATTTAAATTAGGGTTTCTTTTTGATTTTGTTTGTGATTGCAGAAGAATTCGAAGAAAGCATGGATTTCTTTTACGGTGACAGTAACGATTCGCAAGCTTCCAAAGTCCAGTCCTTGGATGTTTCACCAATCAACTCTCAAAACTTCATAGGCCGTGGCCGTTTTTATCCTGGACCAAAAACTCGGATCCTCGATCCTTACGCTTCTTCAGATAGTTCTGGTAGTTCTGCCAATAGAATACTCTCTCCGCTAGCCCGATACCTCCATTCCAGATCGCCGGTGCCGTTTGCCAGCGATTCGCCGGAGCGTCGTTCTCTGATCAATACTAGCAGCAGAAGCGGTTCCGGCGGCGGGGGCGGCGTTTTCCGTTCGCCTCTAGCTTTGATTGAGAACATCGAGATTCCGCCAGCGTTCAGGACTCCGGTGAAAGTCGAAGAGGATGTAGTAGTCATGGACGGCATTCTCGTTGAGCCGAAACATGGCGCAAGAGCTAAATCTTTGCCGTCAACGTCAGATTCCGGCGGAAGATTGTCGTCGTCAACATCAGGAAGTGATAATAGCTCTCACAAGTCTGAAGTTTGTCGGTGGTGGGGGGATTCGGGCAAGTGCCGCTTTGGTTCCAAATGCCGGGTCTCTCTCTTCTCTTTCGTCTCTCTCTTTCTCAAAGGAATATGATCCAATGCTTCTTGAATATTCTTGCGCTCATTGCACGGTTGAGATCAACTTTCTTGTTTTGACAATGATCTCAACCACAAATTTTCTCATTAGTCAACTTTACTAAAATCCACAACTCTAAAAACATTTATGTTTTAATTAAACAGTTTGTACACGGAAAAGAAGATTTGCGCCCAACTGCCTTCGCCAACAGGAATCAATCTGAGGTATTAACAATTTAACTTAATGTATTTACTGCTAAATTTAAATTAAAGTTCATTGTGAAAAATCATTGTGATCATCTTCCCATGGTTATGCTTGTAGGCACCGAGCAGCAGGTCATACAGTTCAGGATCATGTGCATATGGACCGAGGGGCCGATCTGCTCATCACCAGGCCCACTCAGCCGCGTCTTCAACAGAATCAGCAGCAATGGCCACGCCTACTACTGTCAAAAAAGTCGTGTCAACTAAAGACAAAGAGCCCCCAAGCAGCGACAGTAGCCCCAGTTCCACCACCTCCACAATTGCTATCTCTGGCACTGACTGGTCTCCCTTGGATGATAATATCGAAGTTTCTTTGCCTTGTGGTGAAAAATGTCCTTCTAGGGAAGATGTTGATGCTCATATACAGACTGTTCTCTATGGTCTTTCTGGAAGGAAGAGATTGCCGGTATGTGTTGAATTTTCTGAGGAGTAGCTGTGCCATATTCCCAAGTCTCTCTTCTTGCCATCAACTACCAATAAGGTAATCAAGAGCTGTTAGTTACTTCCTTGTGTTCAAAAGGATTGTAACTGCTTTTGTTTCATTGCAGATTTGACAACTTCAGGAGTACTATCATAACAAAGACAATATACTGTCAAATAATATCTAGGATATGAATGGACAATTGGACATGGATCATACAACATAGAATTGCTTAGTGTTTTTGGCTGATACAGAATCAAACTGGGAACATACTAATAGCTGGTATGAAGGTTTGCAGGGGTCTTGCCCCAAATGATCTCAGTTTACCAAAATCAAGATGTTCAATATTCTTGTTTGTAAATTTGCTTCCTGAATGTTGAGCTTTTGTATAAAAAAATCAACATAACATCACCTACATATTGCAGCTGATAGTCCCTGAATACTCTGAGAACTGTTTGCTTAAGGCAATTAGGTTCAACTTTACCAATCAATCAAAGTGAGAGGTACTAAATTTGCCTTGATCCTTGCCATGATTGTTTTTAGGTATAACTTCGCAATTGTACAGTTTCTTTTGTTTTGCTAGTATTTTTCATTTCACCCAGTAAATAGGTGAGAGAAGTAACTTGTTCGAGGTACAGGATAACACTAGGACTGAAATTCGTAATAAATCATTCAAATTTTGACGTCTTGGCTATAAAAGAGAGTACATGGATTTAAATTCTATTCGAATTGTGACAGCTTGACCATTTAAATGTCTTAGCAGAAACTTATCGTGCTAGTGTTTGAGAAACAGTATAAGGTTCACCCCTTGTAGCTCTAAATTTGTAAAGTGTGTTAATAAAATCAAATTTCCTTTGTTTTAGTAGCTCAAGCCGCTAGTTTTACAAAGAAATGCTGGTCGTCCTTAAGGTGTGTTAGCCACAAAACAGTTCTGAAAGTTAACATTTACTTATAGGGAAAAAGAGGATCAGATTATATGTGTTTGCCTTGGTTTTAGTCAATCTATGAATCAGGCATTTGAATTTCACTGTTGTGCGTAGCAAGTTAACGTATCCTTTTAAGGAATATCATTCTCATCTGTTTAATAATTTGTGATGAACCTGAATCTCCACTCACATCTACCAATTAGATTAGTTGGCTCAACAAATTTTTACCGTGATGGGGTGATTGCAAGTGGGGAAGGAAGTCTGGACGTTGGTTTTCGCCAGTGCCGGGTGGTAGGAGAAAGAGGAGTTGATGTTTTTATTTTCCCATTTTTCTCTGCGTCGAGATTTCTAAATTTAATCGACGAAAATAACCTGAATTTTTACCACCGTAAAATGGCATGGCAGTTTATGTCACCAAATTGGCTGAAATGATTTTTTTGAGGTTCAGGCAACTACATAACAATAGAATGATTTAGTAGCTGCATACCATAATTTAAAGGAAAACATTTGATGTTTAGAAGATATGAGGATCTCCAGTACCCAATTGCTAATACTTATTACTAATGTTTAGACTAAGGGGTGGTTTGGTAGAGTGTATAAGAATAATGTTGAATATGGTGTATTAGTAATGCTGGTATTATTTATGCTTGCATTAGTTATGCTGACATATTTTTTATTCATTGTTTGGTTTGATATATTAAAATATTACACAATTCTTAAAAGGATTGTTTGTCTGCAAAAGTACCCTCATAACTAGTTCATCACTTTATCTTTTTAAATGAAACATATGTTGAGGAATGTATTTATATGAAAAAGGTTTAAAAATATTATTTGATTTGTTTACCTATACTGGAATATAGAACTTAATATTTATTTATAAAGTAAATATGCTAAGTATTTATTTATTTACTAGGGATATAATTTTATTTCTCACTTTCTTGGATTATTTCAAACTTGCATTAATATAATAGCATATTTTAATCAAGCATAAATTTTGAAGGACAATTTTGTCTTTAACTAAGCTAATGCGTGCACTAAAACCCATTGCATTGTTAATACCATAGTTTCTTGTGCATTAGTTATGCATAAGATAATACCAAATAGAGTGTATAACCAATGCTTGCATAACTAATACATAAGTTCAAAAAGTGTACCAAACAAAGTATTACTAATACACAAAGCTAATGCAAGCATTACTTAACCTAATGCATCCTACCAAACGACCCCTAAGATTAAGGATTCATTGCTCTGGTTTAAGCTGAACGCCTATTTTTTTCCTCTCCTTTTTCTTTTCCCTTTTTGAATTCTAATGGGAGGAGTGGGCTCATGAATACAGAGGCAGATCTAAGATTTTTATAACATGGGTGCACCACTAAAGAAAGGAGAACAAAAAATAAATTCCATGGAAATTGATCCTTGCTCCTCTAGGTAAATAACTCAATACTTAACCATGTGCACCGTTTAACCTCTTTAGAGCATGGGTGCCCACCAGACAATATTAGATCAATTCTAGAAAATATGTACATAAAATATCTAGTTTGACCGAAAGACCATGAGTTCAAGTGCCCCATAAAATAGGCTATAAATCCGCCCATGCATGAATAGAGAAACACTATAGTAGAAAGGCATATTAGGACCTTTTCCGAAAAAAGGTCCAAATAAGCCTTTCTACTATCCGAAATTGAGCACATTTGTCCTTCGTTAATACTTTAGCCCATATATGCCCTTATCGTCACATAGTTGGTCCATATATGCCCTTTTCGAAACGGATTCCACCCAAACGAATTAATTCTTTCTTTAATTGTATTAAAGTGTATTACAAACAGTATTTCCTTTTTATTAGTACTTTTTTTCTTTGCCTTTCTCTTTTCTTTCTTCTATTCTTTTTTCTTTTTCTTTCTCCCATATCCGATTTCCTCCATTGTTGATGCCTTCTCCATTTTCGTCACCAATATCACTTGACAAAACTCATGAATTCCTGCTAATTTTACTATCACAAACCCCACCGGTTCATCTGATTTGAAGGGGATAAAATTAGTAGGAGAAATTTTTCGATGGTATTAATTGGATGAAGGTAGGATATGGTTATTCAGATTTTGAAGGTCTTGTTCCCTTCAAATCTGACCTTCAAAATCTGAAGCTCCACAGTGAACAACACCTTCAAAATCTGAATAACCATATCCTACCTTCACCAAATTAACACCACCGAAAAATTTTCCCGATAATTTTCATCACCTTTTTTTCAAAAGAATCAAAGCCTTCTCGTTGGGAAGCTTTTGGTGGTGTAGGTTTGATTTTTAAGAATAAAATCACGTGAAATTGGTGACGGAAATCGGATATGGGGAAAGAAAAAGGAAAAAAAAACATAAGAAAAGAAAAGAAGAAAGAAAAGAGAAAGGTAAAGGAAAAAACATAAGAAAAGAAAAAAGAAGAAAGAAAAGAGAAAGGTAAGAAAAAAATACGAAAAAAAAGTGCTAATAATAAAGGAATAGTGTTTGTAATACACTTTAATACAATTAAAGAAACTGCTAATTAGTTTGGGTGGATTCCGTTTCGAAAAGGACATATACGCACCAACTATGTGACGGTAAGGGCATATATGGACCAACTACGTAACGGTAAGGGCATATACGGGCTAAAGTATTAACGAAAGACAAATGTGCTCAATTTCGTATAGTACAAAGGCATATTTGGACCTTTTCCGTTCTTAAAATTTGAATATTACATTTAATTAATGTAAAGAGCGGAGTTACAATTATTAGACTGTAATCCTAATTCTTGAAATTTCTCTTTTTTATGGTTTGTAAAGTTATGATAATTGAGACGGAGACGAGTGTTACCTCCTCAAGGAAAAGAAAATGAAGAGAATAGCAAGATGTCAATATGTCCTCGTCGCATACGAAAGACAAATCTAAAAGAACTACAACCACCAAAACATCAGAATCAATAGAAAAGCATGGCAATGGAGGATGGCAAAGTTTTATTTACTCAAAAACCAATTCGCTACCAAAGTAAGAACCCCACAATAGGGGTATCTTCTATACATGGCATGCCTCACCAATTTCCGGTTTGAACGTGCCTATACTATAAAAAGTTCAGGTGCAAGATTCCTATTATTTTAATTATATACTACCACTATCTAGTTCTAGTATTCACTACTTTATAATACTGTTTGATGCAAAAAATTTCAAATAAGATCCCTAATACTTAATAGTCAATCATATCAAGCTACAACAGATTTATTACTTACCAAATCGATCACAGTTACGGTGAAGGTGCTTAGATGATGAGATCTCAGGTCCAACCTTCCATTGCAGTGTACTATTGTGTTTAAAATTTTCTTACCAGAGTGTGCTAAATGGTGTTTTAGTTTGTATTAGCTACTAGCTAGTGTTGTATGCAAAATTTTCTTACCAGAGTGTGCTAAATGGTGTTTTAAAATTTGTAGGCTTGATAAGTTTCTAACCAAATGGAATAGCTATGTATACATAGTTACATACATACATATATATCATGATAGAAATGATAATTTATGTGCTAAAACAAACTTTGAGATTAGGTTGCAACTTCACTCTACGTCACTTAGGTTAGAACTTAGATGTAAAGTTAAAATCTTACTATGTGTTTTACATGAAGTAAAAGAGAAAAAGAGTGATTTTTTTATTTACTTTTTTATTTATTGAATTTACTTAATAAAAATTCCATTAATTCCAGAATATGGTAATTATCTGATCAATGCATAATATGCCCACACCCCTCATTTATGCACGCATTTTCCAGAAAGCTTGGGACATCGATATGTTATAAACTTGGAATTCAACAGACATTAATTTTCTTCCCCAAAAAATCCTCTCTACTAGTTCCCTTGTCCTTGTCCATCGTTGTTCATGGATCCCTCACTGATCAGACCACCAATCCCACCGGAGCCCCCGGATAAGCACAGCCAAATGGAGGTAGAATTACCTCATCACTCCTATAAGGAAATGCTCTTGGACAAACCAGCGAGCAACCAAACTGATTACTATGAGATCGACCATCAACCAAATCCAGATCTTGACAAAGGGAAGCACATTGAGGGTTCAATTCCCCTTTCACAAGATGATAAAAAATGCCTTTACCTTCCATGGCGTTACTCGGTAATCATCAAAATTTACAAGCGAAAGATGCCTCACCATCTCCTTCGATCTAAACTAAATGAGCTATGGAAGCCACCCGAACAGTTAATCTTGATTGACCTAGGGTGGTACTTCTACATAGTTAAACTTAGTTTAGAAAAAAGTATGGTTAAGACTCTCCACCTTGGCCCCTGGTTCATCTCTGGAAATTTCCTATCTGTACGAAAATAGGAACCTAAATTTGTTCCTCAAGAAGCCACCCTTACTTTCTATTGCCATATGGATCCGGCTCCCTCAATTACCAAGAGAATTCTATGATCAGGACATCCTAGAGAAAGTTGGTAGGAAACTGGGCAAACTTCTCAAGATAGACCAATGTACATCCTCTACTCTAAGAGGAAGATATGCCCGTATTTGTATTCAAGTACCACTGAAAACCCCAGTAGAAACATCGGTAATAATAGGGGACCATAAACAGGTTGTGATCTACGAAAGAGAGGGGACTCTGTGCACCATGTGTGGCAGAATCGGGCACACTGCACAAATTTGCAATTACAGGGCACCCACACCCACAACAACCCATGAACCACAGGAAGCTCATCAAAGGAAAGCAGTCATATCGGAGGAAAGCGAGTGAAAAACTATTACCTTCCCAAGAAGATCCAAGCAGGGACTAGCAAAAACAACAAACAAAAATGATGGTAGAATGAACAAAACACAACATGCTCCACAGACGGACGAGATACAGGTAAATTTGTTTGATGCCAACTCAGGTAAATTTTTCTAAACTCAAACTCTGCGTTGCAATTCAAAAAAAGTCAATCCCACCCAAAATACCCAAAAAAGGCCCAATGGCCCAATGCATAACATAAGCCCCACTAACACACAAGGTCTGACCCAACAAGGTCAGAGAACAGGCACACGGGCCCAGTCCAGTACACGTGCCAAAAGGAAAGCGGGGCCAGCTACTGACGACCCTACCGACCTCAATCATGAACCCAGCGTTCAAGGGGCCTCTAGCCCAACTCCCAAGACCACACTTCTCAAGAGTGGCGAAATACCCAATGGGGCCGATCCCTTTTCCCCAAACGGGTACTTCATCAAGGGCACAACTGTCAGCCCAATTCCTCACCCAAACATACTCACCTACGCTTCCCCTACCAGCACTCCTGAAACGACCTCTAATGGAGAAATATCAGTAGTCATCAACAACAATCAAGTGCCCTATCTGGTAACCCCCCCCCCCCCATTTCCAAATGAAAAGACTACAATCGTCAGCTCCATTAGATCCCCAATTAATGACCATCCCAACCCCTAGTTCCGATATCCAGTAACCCTTCCACTGACCAAGATTTGACACCAAAAGGGGTTCTGATGGAACGACAATCCCTTAAGTTCACACCACTTGTTACCCAAAGTAGTAAAGCAAAGAAACACAAAAATGGAAAACGAAATGCAACCAACCATCATCACCTCCCTACCACCACCACCGGACCACCAACCGGCCTCCTGGTTGGAGGTTGCTCTACAAGGCTAGGGACTCTCCTCCAATTTCACCCTGGGCAATCAGAAGGTGACCCTGATAGTGCAAAACCCAACCCACCTAGCCAGAGTCACGGTGGAAGCACTGAGCAAAGCACTGGCAGCCTTTGGACCTCTCCTATGGAAATCGATGGTCAACAGAGATAGCAACTCCCCATTAACGGACCATCAAGCTCTCAACAACCACATTCTACAGAGCTTCCAAACCCTACCTTTCTTCCCAGATCTGATGAAGGAGGATCCATCAGCGGAGCCAGTCTTTGTTATGATCGACCAACCAACTCAAAAAAAAAACCATCATCTTCTGCTCCAAAAGAGAAGAGAAATTCCCCACCTCTCCAGAACATCAAGAAAGGAATCTCCAAAGCGCTGGAGATCCTCACGAAGAAGAATGCCTCGGAGGAAGAGGGAACACCTTATGTCACACCACGACCGGACTCACTACTTCTGGACTCAGTGAGAGCGATAGAGTTCAGCACAGAAACCAGCGAGATAATAGTGGTACTATGCCCCAGAACAATGACCAAGTGTGGAATGAGCCTCGTCTCAACCTAAACACATAGTCCTATGAAACCCCTTCTCAACCTAACTCCAGTGCTGAGTCTCAAGAGGAAGTCCCCCCCCCCCCCCCAACCTCAAATGAAGGGTCTGCAAGGACCAAAGAGCCCTCAAGAGGGACCTCACCAACCACCCCCAACTCCGATGATGAATTACATCATATGGAATGTTAGGGGTGGAAACAATGCCGAGTTCAAGCGGCACTGTTTAGAAATGGTGAAAATACACAAGCCTGCCATGCTTGTCCTGCTTGAAACGAAGATGGCAGACCACCAGAATCTGGCTCAACAACTCCAATTCGATATGATCATTCAGTCTCCGGCAGTAGGGTTATCTGGGGGTATAGTGTTTATGTGGAAAGAGGAGTTTGTGGCAGTTGAAGAAGTGGCAACTACCCCTCAAGGCATCCATGCAATGGTTAAGGTAAGTACCAACCACCCTCCATGGCTCTTCTCTGCTATTTATGCTAGTAATCTCTTAGCAAATAGGAAAATCCTATAGGAGAACCTAATTACAATATCAAAAAACCTAAAAAACCAACCGGTTTATAGGAGGAGACTTCAATGAGGTCTTAAAGGCCAGGGAAAAATTTGGGGGCAATCCCATAAACCTGAGCCGCATCAACCTGTTTTGGAATTGTATAAATGAGTGTAACCTTCTAGACCTAGGCTATAAAGGAAGCAAATACACTTGGACTAATAAATGGTACAGTAACAAAACCTCTCTAATCCTGGAAAGAATAGATAGATGCTTCGCAAATGAAGGCTGGATTGAACAGTACCCTGAAGCTACTGTATTGCACCTTATAGGACCCACTCAGACCATTGCCCTTTATAAATTAACTTGGTAGGGCCTCCAAACAACAAACCATCAAGGCCCTTCATGTTCGAGTCAATGTGGGCTAACCACCCTTCTTTCCCTAACATTATTAATAGGGCCTTCTCAGACCATTCCACCCTTCTTCAATCCACTGAAAACTTCAAGACTCTGGTCACCAAGTGGAACCAGGAAGTCTTTGGAAACATGTTCCATCAAAAGAGGAGAATCCTAGCAAGAATCTCTGGAATCCAAAGATCTCCTAGCTACCAATTCAGCAGTTACCTGTTACACCTTGAAACAAATTTAACTGCTGAACTCAACTTAATCCTCAAAAATGAAGAAGTCTTTTGGAAACTTAACTCAAGGATTAACTGGCTAAATGAGGGTGATGCTAGCACTAGATTCTTTCACACATCCACCCTCAATAGAAGAAGGAGGAACAAAATCATCTCTCTTAAAGAGGAGAATGGAAACTGGCTACATGACCAGAATGACATTCATACAGCAATTGTGGGCTTCTTCACTAATCTATTCACCGCATCCCACACTAAAGCCCCTTGGGCTTTCACAAGCCACTCCACCATGTCACCCATTCTGTTTGCAGGCCAAAGAGCTTTTATAGACAAACCTCTTCATGTGAGTGAGATTAAAAGGGTAGTCTTCTCCCATACACCCTTCAAATCTCCTGGCCCTAGGCCTCCACCCCTTCTTCTACCAAAAGTATTGGGACATAGTAGGGGACTCTGTCAAAAATGCTTCTCTACAAGCTCTATGGATAGCACCATGAACCAAACTCTCTTGTGCCTAATCCTTAAATGCCCCAAGCTTCAATGCTAAAATTTTTTAGGCCAATAGGACTTTGTAACACCATTTACAAGTCAGTCACAAAAATCATTGTGAACAGGATAAAGCCTATTCTGCCCCATATCATTGTCCAAGCCAAGCAAGCTTCCTTTCTAATAGGAGAGCCTGTGATAATTCCATCATTGTCCAAGAATATATCACACACTTCAGAAAAATGAGGGGGAAAAGTGGCAACATGATCCTAAAAATAGACCTAGAGAAGGCCTTTAATAGGCTAAAATGGTTCTTTATTAGAGACACTCTAGTTGCTTTCAATTTTCCCCAGGCTTATCTAAGCTCATCGTGTCCTGCATCAGTACATCATCCATTTCCATTCTTGTCAATGGGGGAAAACAGAGTCTTTCAAACCTTCAAGAGGCATTAGGCAGGGAGAATGTCTCCCTACCTATTCATTATGTGCATGGAAAGACTATCAAGATCTATTGATAATGCAGTCCTACATGACAATGGCATCCTATAAGTATAAGTAGGTCTAGACCAAAAATATCCCACCTCTTCTTTGCGGATGACCTAACCCTCTTTGCTAAAGCCAATGACAGGAACTGCAATACCATTCTTTTAATATTGCAGAACTTTAATGAGCAGTCAGGACAGAAAATCAACCTCACCAAATCAAGAGTCCTGTTTTCTTCAAACATTCCACAGGATGCCATACAAAACCTCTCCAACTATTTGTCCATCAGGCATACAACATCCTTTGGGAAATACCTTGGATTCCCCATTCCTCATAAAAAACAAACATCTCCAGATTTCAATTCATCATTGATAATATGCAATCCAAGCTGGCTGGTTGGAAAACCAAATACCTCATGGCTGGGAGAACAGTCCTGGCTAAAACTTCTTTGAACAGCATTCCAAGCCATGTTATGCAATACATCAAACTGCCCACTAGAATTATCAATTAGATTGATAAAATACAAAGAGACTTTCTTTAGGGCACCACCCCTGAAAGGAAGAAGTTACATCTGATCAAGTGGGAGGTGGTCACTAAGACCAAGGCTGATGGGGGGCTAAGGCTCCAAAAGGCTAGTATCAAGAACAAAGCTTCCCTCACAAATCTTGCATGGAGGACCTATAAGAATACCAATAGTCTATGGGCTAGAGTTCTAATTCACAAACATTGCAACATGTCTAATAATGCTAGGTTAGTTAGGGCCTTTAGATACCCTAGACACCCAAAATCTCCAATCTGGCGGGGCATCCTAAAGGGCTGGGAAATTTGCAATAAAGCAAGCAGAGGGTGGTCCACAAAGGAAATAGGGTCAGTTTCTTAAATGATACATGGATCCCTAATCAGCCAGCAATCAGACAGATGATTGAGGGCCCATTAATCCAAAATGACCTAGATGCTAAGGTTAGCTCAATCCACAACCTGGGCAATTGGGACACATCATCTTTGTCCATTACCTTACCTCCAAGTATTATGAACCTATTGAACTCTGTGTTCATTCCTCCCGTTACAACTAAGGATGACAATCTTATATGGGATTTGACTCCTAATGTCTAGTTCTCAAATAGCTCTGCTTACTCATTCCTAAGCAGGACTGACACCAGCCTCCACTCTGGTGAGGAAGGCTCCTTCAAATGGATCTGGAAGCTACAAGCCCCCAACAAAATCAAGTACTTCATCTGGCTCCTCACCCATAAGAGGATCCCAACTAGGAGCTTCCTCCACTCTATAGGGATCAACTGTGTACCACAATGTCCTTATTGTAACAATGGACAAGAAACCATTGCCCATATTTTCTTTGAATGCCCTAATGCTGTCCATTTCTGGAATGAAATTCTATCAAAATCTTAAAGGAATGGTTCACATAATGCTCCAGTTTTCACTGGCCATCAGTGGCAATCAACATGGAACTCTATCAAAAATGTCCCTTTCAACAACTATATCCTTTAGGACAATCTCATTCCCTTTTGTTTGTGGCACATTTGGTTAACCAGAAACATCAATTTATTCAATAATAAGAAGGAACACATCAATGCCACAAACACAGTCTCAAAAGCAACTGAATACCTTATGCTTACAAAGAATGACTCCACAAAGGTTACTCATCAGATCTTGTTAAAATGGGAACCACCAACCAGAGGTTTTTACAAACTAAATACAGATGGAGCACCAAGGGGGAACCCAGGAATAGGAGGATTAGGAGGAGTATTCAGGAACCACAACGGCGACTGGATATTGGGTTACATGGACAATATCCCTCACACAAAAAATACTAGGGCAGAAGTACAGTCTCTCATACGGGGTCTGCAGCTAGCAGAGCAAAACAACTTAGCTATTGGAAATAAACACTGATTCAGCTGAAACAATCAATATGCTTTTGAATGGAAGTCTGATTTATGATCCTCTAATTTGTGAATGCAGGTCAATCATTCAAAGGATGGACAACGTGGTAGTGAGACACATCTACCGGGAGCAGAATAGAGTAGCTGATGCATTGGCCAAGGAAGCAACAAAGGAAATATTTTTGAACAAGTCTATGACATTATCAGTTCCTCCGATGTTTGTCAATGATGTATTTTGGGCAGACATCCTAGGAACTGAAATAGTTAGATCTTTTGTGAATTGTAACTTAAACACAATCGTGCATAACATTACAACTATGGGGTTTCTTCGATACCCCAGTAATGCCCCTGATGTAGTTCCTTTTGTTAACTAGCATATATATACTATATCCCTTTTAACCAAAAAAAAAAAAGAGAAAAAGAGTGGCTTGCTTTAGGGATAATTTGTTTTTCATTACCCTTTTTATGTAATTTGGAAAAAAAGGAAGAACCATTCAAAAAAAAAAAAAAAAAGAAAAAAGAAAAAGGAAAGATCCAAAACAAACCCCTTTTCAGTGGCCCAACTGAAAATAGCGCGGCCCAAGCAATATGGCTTTATTCCAATCCATTCGGCATTATTTGCGTGGTTCCAAAATCCAAGAATAGAAAAGCATAACAACCCAAAACTTGAGATAAAAGCTTTACAAATAGTCACACACTCACTAGTCACACTACCCGCTGGAGCTTGTACGCTTTTTCTACTGTTCAACTCTCTGAAAGATAAAGAAAAATGGCGGGCGAAGAAAGTTCACAAGAATCCGCGGCTGGTAGCAAAAAGATGGACGAATTGGAAGGGCAATGGAGGCTATACGAGGCGTACAACGAGCTACACGGTTTAGCTCAGGAATTTGACACTCCATTTGACGCACCAGCAGTGCTGGTAGTGGGCCACCAGACGGACGGGAAAAGCGCACTGGTGGAGGCACTAATGGGCTTCCAATTCAACCACGTCGGTGGTGGAACCAAGACTCGCCGCCCTATTACTCTTCACATGAAATACAACCCCGAATGTGACTCTCCCCTTTGCCATCTCTTGTCTGATTCTGACCCCTCTGTTTCTCATGAAAAATCTCTACAAGAAGTTCAGGTATTAAAAATGCTTATGTTGTTACGAGTGTGTGTTTTTATTTTGGCAATCGTTGAGTAAATTCATATGCTAGTTAATACTCACGCCGTCTCGTTTTATGTCGCATTAGTGCATTTTCCTTTTTAGTCACCAGCCTAAAAAGAAGGTCACAATTGTATAGTTGAAACTATTTTAATCTTATCATTCCCATTTTTAGTTCAATGGCATGACTATTTTGGACTAGTTGATACTCCCTCCATTTTCCTTCCAATTTATGTGACGTCGGCCCAGAATTTAATCTAAAAAGATGGTCACAATTGGTTCATTTTCCTTTCAATTTATGTGATGTCGTCACGGAGTTTAAGAAAGAAAAGAATACTCGGAGTTTAAGAAAGAAAAGAATACTTTTAAAACTTATGGTCTTAAACATGCCATAACTTTTGTGTCACTCTAAAAGCTTCTCATTAACGGTAACATGGAAAGTTTAAAGTCAAAACTTTTCAAATATAGAAATGTGTTATTTTTTTTGGGAAGGAGCTAATAAGGAAATAGTGTCAAATAAACTGGAACGTAGGAGTATAAAAGTTTGAGAAAAATATCAAAGGACATGCTATTTAGTTATGAGTTTAGCTTATACAGACCGATGGTGTACACAACTTTTACATTGTCAGCAAAAAGATATCTATATGTAACCCTCCATAAAAGAGAGATTTACAATATTGCGAATAAGGCAAGTTACCTGCTATAATAGGTAAACTTGACCTAATAGTGTAATTTTTTTTTATACTGTTGGTGAACTCTATAGCTAACGATAGTAAGGGAAATTTTGGCACTTCGCATATTATTTAGTTTATGTGTCAAACGTTTTTTCTTTAAACTTTGTGACTAGTCAAACATTGGGACAGAGGGAGTAAACTTTTACTGACTATATTGTGTCTTTTGTAGGTATATATTGAGGCTGAAAACACGAGGTTGGAGAAGGAAACATGCCAGTTTTCTGCAAAAGAGATAATCATCAGAATCGAATACAAATATTGCCCCAACCTTACTATCATTGACACTCCAGGACTTGTTGCTCCAGCACCTAGTCGGAAAAATCGGGCTCTACAGGTCAATTCTTGTGCCATCTTTTTAAAAATTGCAAAATATGGAAACACATAATTAGTTGAATCTTGAGACCGTATACAATACAGGCTCAAGCTCGTGCAGTGGAGTCATTGGTGCGAGCGAAAATGCAGCACAGGGAATTCATTATATTGTGCCTGGAAGATTGTAATGATTGGAGCAATGCAACTACGAGGAGGGTCGTAATGCAGGTATTGCCTGTTTAATCCTAGTTTGTTACTTATAATTTTTGCTCCTGATAGCTTGTAGCTTAAAGTTTGCACAAAGTTTTGACTATAGTATGAGATGTGCTAGAAAAATGAAAGTAATAACCCTTTATATATGCCAAACTGGTTGAAACAACTAAGATAGATGCTTTTCCATGTCGCCTTGTAAACAAAGCATGTTCAGATGTTTGTGTGCTCTTGAGTCTTGTGTAGAATCAGGGGCTGAGCTAGCAAGGGGAAGGGGGTTCAATTGCATCCCCTTTGTTCAAAAATTGTACTGTGTAAACATGGTAAAAATATATTTCTTGGTTAAATGTAAACTGTTGAATCCCCTTGACACAGGGGAAAAATCTAGTGTAATGGTAAAGGGTATTCAACAATTGCTTGGTATCAGAAGTTTAAATCCCAATTTTGACATTCTAGTATTTTTTTGAGTCCTCTTTTAAAAATTCCTCGCTTTGCCACTAGTACATATGCTTTACTTTTTCGGTATGTTGAACCTTATACAGATTGATCCTGAGCTTTCAAGGACTGTGGTTGTTGCAACAAAGCTTGATACGAAAATACCTCAGTTCGCAAGAGCTTCTGATGTTGAAGTTTTCCTTTCACCACCAGCAAGTACACTTGATGGATTTATGTTGGGTGATTCTCCCTTTTTTACATCTGTTCCTTCTGGGAGAGTTGGTTTTGGACCTGAATCAGTTTTCAGATCCAATGATGAGTTCAAACAGGTTCAATTTCTGACCTCTCAAGCCCCATGTGCCATACGCCTTTTTTTTCTACCAAAATCACGATAGTGGGGGAAAAGTTAGTTGAAATTTGTACTACTGCTTCTTTCAGTGAAATACAAACAAGAAATCCAAACAAACTGCATTTCAGTCTTGCTTCATTTTGGCGTTTCATAGAGTTAGTGAGTGTGACCGGGCTTTCCTCAGGTTAACAACTACTTGTCATGTGGTTGGGAATGCTAAGAGAAAAAAATCGATGATTAAATATTTAGTAGAGATCTTGCGCTATTTCACCTTATGCCATTTGATTTTGATTTTTTTTTGGCTCTTTACAAAAGCAATGACGGTGAAAATTGACTTTCAGTTCCTTCATTGTATCGGTAACATCGTCTATAGTAGAATATAGAACATAGTGCACATCTGTGAGTTGATGAGCATGCCGTTGGTCAATTAACTAATCCAATAAAGAGCACAAAAGCTCTTAACATGCAATCTCAACCTATGTTGCTCCGGCTCTCCGAAAATGTCGTCGGATACGTGTCGGATCCTCCAAAAGTAGTGTATTTTTGGAGGATCCGACACGGGTGCGGCAGCATTTTGGAGAGTCCGCGCAACATAGATCTCAATTATTTCTTCTGGAATACAACAAGCATTTATGTTAAACCTGTGATGTGGCTTGTGTTACTTTGAAGAGATTCTCTAGGTATGTTATCTACATTCATGTTGGTGTGATTTCCGTTCTGTGGTGCAATAACTTGAAAATCTGTAGAAAGAATGAATGTGGGATATTACATTCTGGAAAAACCCGTTGGTTCTGTATAACATAGTAGTGATATCACAAATGCATGTTATCGGGAAAAGGTCTTCTGCAATTTTTGTTTTTATTTTTTGATAAAGTAGTTTTAGTAATGTGGTAGATCTCCTGTGTACAATGCGTATACCAAAAAGTAAATAACCTACATAGTATGGTTCTCTACAAATGACGCCCGATCTTCTATACAGGCAGAAATTTCATTGGTGCACTAAAAGTAACTAAGAATAAAAGGCTTTTCCAAGTATACAAAATAATTTTTGTCCCCTTAAAAGCTCTTTTATTTCTCTCTTTCCACAAGACCCACATGATGGCTAGTGGGGAAACATCCCAGGCCCTACGTCTTCTCTTCCTTCTTCTAGAGTTCCAGCAAATTCAGGGTTGTTGTATCATTTCAAGTGTGTTACCGTATTGTAGGAGCTACTTAGATCCTGTTAGCTGCAGTTCAAAAGGTTTGTAGATGAGCCTGAATCAATGACAAAAAGACTTGATGTGCTAAAGGTGTACCATTATCATTAAGTGAAAAGGAAAAATATCATAAGAATCTGTTTGACAGGTTTACCATTATGATTCCATGTTGAAGGTAGATGAATAGAGCTAGGTTGCAATATCCTGTGGAATACATTTTTACTGCTGCGATTGACAGGCTATTTCATCACGGGAGGTGGAAGATTTAGTAGCATTGGAGGAGAAGTTGGGCAGAGCACTTTCAAAGCATGAAAGAAGCAGAATAGGTGTTAGCAGCCTTAGGCTATTCTTGGAGGAGTTGCTCCTGAAAAGGTAGAGTCTTTTTTCTTTTTGTTTTTTTCTCACTTTTTTATATGCCTAAAGTCTTTCATTTCTTTTGCCATTAGATTCTGAAACTTAACCTTCGAATGTATTGTTACGCAGGTACATGGACAGTGTGCCATCAATTATTCCCCTCCTCGAGAAAGAGTACCGGAGCAGCACTAGAAAGCTGAGTGAATTAGATCAACAACTCAGGTATGCCGCTACTCTTTTAGGCTGGATAATGAAAGAAGGGATAATTTGATGTGACAGTGATGAGTATTTTATTTTACGGTTCATAGAGGGATCTATATCATTGGTCCTGGCAAGAACATTTTATGCATCTCTGTAATCTTTATATACTTTTCCAATTTGATATCTATTTGTCTGTTCCAGCTCTTTGAATGAAGCAAAACTGAAGGAGAAAGGAAGAACTTTCCATGATCTATTTTTGACCAAGGTGTAAAGTTTTTCCCACACCACATATGCCTGAAATTCTATCTTCATTGCATAATATCTTTTTCTTTTTATGGATTGAGGGGAAAGATCGTCCTTCAAGTGGTCCCCATGTAGTTTCTACACTAGTCGTGTTTCTTTTGCTTGCTTAATGGTTTCTTACTGGTTCACTTTTATCTTACCGTTAGCTCATTCTGAAAGTTAACTGCGTCGTTTTGTTAGATAAGCCACCTGACTGAATTTTTATTATTTCTCAGCTGTCACTGTTGTTGAAAGGAACGGTTATTGCACCACCAGACAAATTCGGTAAATTATGCTTGATATTTCTGATTTATAAAGGCGCTGTATCTTTTGAAAGTTTTGCGTGATGGTGCATTCAGTTTTAGCAAATGAAATTTCTGTCTTGACATAAACCAAGAGTGACCATATGTTCTCTTCCGTTTTTCTGCTTTCCAATGATCATTTATCTTTCTCTAGAGGTGATTCTTTTATCTGGAATTCATTGGAAGTTCAAATCATATTCTGCAAAGTAGTTTGCCTGCAGTTTTGCATCTTGGAATGCCATTTTCAAAAGATAGAAGATTTTAAATGTGTTGATTTTCAGCAACGAAGAAGGTTGGAAATGCAAAATTAAACTGACTATATGGATTATTCAATTTCGAATACCACTTTCTTCGTTTCTGTCTCCCTTATTCAGTTTAATACCTAGTTTTTAGTTTTCAATATCCATAAACTTGACAGTATTAGCTAGGTTCCATTTAGTTTTGATTTGATTGCTTTTTCTAGCTTCTATGTTGTTGCCTCAAATTTCACTTTGTAATTCTTGGGTTTGAAAATGTTATTGTCTTGTCACTTTTGTTTCTACAACCGACTAATTCCTACCCAGAGAACAGGAAAAATAGGTGTAATAACTATACCAGCTCGAAGACCAACTACTTCTACACCAAAATAAAAATAACACATCACAAAGTAACCATAAAATCCATGCTGGATTCTAGCAGCGACGGGGTATTATGTAAAAGGTTTGGAGAAGCAAGGCTCCTTTGAAGGTTTCTTGTTTTCTTGGATTGTTGCTCGGGAGGCTTGTCTCACACAATCGAACCTCCAAAAGAGGGGGTTTCAACTGTGCAGTAGATGTCCATTGTGTGAAGAGCATCCGGAAGAAGTTGGCCACCTCTTCTTGCATTGTAGTAGGTTCACTAGGCAGCTGTGGAATATGTTTCTGGTAATTCTGGGCATGAGCTGGACCATGCCAAAATCAATTGTTGAGCTCTTGCTAGGTTGAAGCAGAGAGGGGTCGATCATGATCAAGGTCTTAAAAGAACATGTACGAGCAAATAGAACACAATAGTTTACTAGAGTCCAACATAGTATAAGGAGTTAAAAGTTCCATGGATGGGGCTATAATGTAATTCTTGTTGAATTGTGTGACCATCTTATCTAAAGGTTAAGCTGTTAGAGAGGGGGACTCATTTATTTCATTATGTTAGATGTGCAATACGCCCCGTCACGTGCGGGTCTAATTCTTTTCATGAGTTAAGTACTTAGAAGTTTGTTTCGATAACGGGTGACAGTGTGACTTGAACTCAAGACCTTTGCCTACCTTGAGATCATGTAAAACGAATGGATCTTGGACTTAACCCTAAAAGTTAGCTCATGAGATGAGAATTGTCCATGACCATATAAAGAGACTTACAGTCCATACCCTCAACCAATGTGGGACTCACATGGTATTAGAGTCAGACTCATCCTTGATATCAAGTTACCCAAAGTTGGACCCCATGTTATTTGGTTCACTCCTGAGTGTCTAATCCTTAGTGTGCACAGAGGGGGGTGGGGTGGGTGGGTGTTAGAGTTCTGAAGGTATGAGCCGTAGTCTCTTTATATGGTCTTGGAAAATCATTTCCTAATGAGCTAACTTTGAGGTTGAGCAGATCCATTTTCTTTACAATTTTGTTGCAATAAGAATTTTGAAGTGACATTAAAAATAAAAAGAAAAAAAAAGCATGCATAAAATAAGCAAGACCGGCCGGCTGGCGTGCTGCCATTGCTCCATACCCGATGGCTTAGACACTAGGATCAAGGCCCATGAGGGTGAGTACCTAGCAGAGAGTGCAGGGGCAGCAGCAGCAGCAGCATGAAACAAAAACTGTAACTAAGAAGTCAAAGACCGTAAATCTGAAAGATTAAAGAAACAAAGTTAAAGAGGCAGAGTGAAATTACTGTATAAAAAGGAAATGGAAACTTTCATCTAGGAAACCAAAGAAAGAAATGGAGCTGGAAATAACAAAACCCTACGGGGCTGCTTGCCGCCATAGTTATTCTATGCATATGTATGTGTGTCTGTAAACTCTGTATAGATGTATTATTCTTTCTTATAATATTTTATTTGGGGTTTTCAGTATTGTAAGTTATTTAACAAGATGGAAAGTGCACTATAACAACAGAGTGAAACTGACTGAACTAACCAAACTAAAAAAGGTGATGTTTGTGATTAAGTCTAAATTAAAAATTCTAATATTTTTGGAGACAGAAGCCTACGTATTATATGTTTCGGTTTCAGCAAACTCAACTCTGTGTTTGGGTGCAGGGGAAACCCTACAAGATGAGAGGGTCAATGGAGGGGCATTTATTGGATCTGATGGTCTTCAGTTCCCACACAAACTGATACCTGTAAGTGCTGCTCTATTTGTAAATTTTTATTAGTTGTTGATCCTGTGGTTAGGTAAAAAAAAAGAAAAGAGAACTTGGGAAGTGGATACTTGGACACTCAATGCACATGTGACAGCTGATTGAGGCACAGCATATATTGTTATGCCGGTGATTCTTATATCCTAGATTAATTGGTTTCCACAGTTGATTCTGATGGAAATCATATTGAATACATTAAACCACACCATTTGTTCTGTAGGTGTTGTTTAAAGCATTGAAGCACTGGTTTAGCTGTTTCCTAGTTATATTAGATGCTGGTTCCTAAGTTGTTCACACAAGTTTTTCAACTTTTCATCTTCTAAGCTGTTTACTAGGAGTATTTGTTTAAATTGAAGCTGAAAGAGGAGAGAGAATCACTTTCAACATGTCTTTGATTTTCTGCTGTTATCGACTAAGACAAGTCCGCTAGACTTCTTGTGAAATGCTTTATCGGGAGTTTCATCTAAATTGTTATCCATTGCAGAATGCAGGCATGCGTCTTTATGGAGGGGCCCAATATCATCGTGCAATGGCTGAGTTTCGTTTTGTTGTTGGAGGAATTAAATGCCCTCCAATTACCCGAGAAGAAATAGTGAATGCATGTGGAGTTGAAGACATTCATGATGGAACTAACTATTCTAGGTGCGTATACACTTGAAAACATGATTTACATTTTTGTCTAGGTTCGCCTTTTATTTTCTGATTCCTGTTCGCTAATTTCTTGTTTCACCTTGTCTTGAAACATTGAGCATTTAGAACAGCCTGTGTAATTGCTGTTGCCAAGGCTCGTGATACATTTGAACCTTTCCTTCATCAGGTAAGTTAGTGTTGCGTTCATTTATTATTATTTTCTGAATATGTTAAATTACTTTTTGTCATCTGTTATGCAGTTAAATCATGTGTAATTGATTTATGCTAGGTGGTGAAATTAACTCGAGTCTCAGCTAAGTTTGATGTGGGGTAGGGCAAATATGCTAAGTTTTCTGTGAGAGATCGTATCAAAGAGAGTGACATAGATTTGTTGTTTCGTCTAGAACATAAGATGTGGGAGTTATGAGTTACCAAAAAATAAAAATAAATAAGACGTTGGAGTTATGACTATAATAGGTTGTTGTCAAAAAAAAAAAAAAAAAGAAGAAGACTATAATAGGTGAATAGCTTGCACCAACTGAACAACTCTATCGACTACTGAGCTTTATTTGTACATTGGCACATTAAACTGAAGATGTTTATGGGTTGGCTATGCATTGGGTCTTAAAAGACCCTTACCCCTCCACTTTTGAAATTTCTCTATTCTTATGCTACTCATACCTATGGTAGGTACAATAATTTCAATCTAACCCTCTACTACCCACCATGTTATCCAGAACATGTGGGTAGAATTGGCGAGAATATTTGTGGTACAATGAAAAATGTCAGTGGGTCGAATGTTATATCTAATGAAGTACAATATCATATATACCTTGCAGGTAAGGTAGGTTACTTAGGTTGCGTAAATAAATCTTCACAGTACTCGCTCACTCATATTTGCACTGGCTATTTAAAAGCAATCATCACCATCCTCCTAACCCACCTCATTTTTAAAACACCCTCTCCATATGGGTAGAGTCCGTGTGGATATAGATCCCTACATTAACTATAGCAGTCAGTTTCTCAAATTGTGCATCTACCCGAAAGAAGTTGGGATATGTAATGTAATATGGGCTGAAACTGAACTTAAATTAGGGAAAGAAAGAGAACATGTGGCAAATTTTAGTTGTCAGTCTTTTTGTATCATAGCTTGTAAATAACATGTAATTCCTCACTATGAAAAATTCATTTTTAGTTGGAGATATTAGGAGTTGTGCTTCAGTTCTGATATGTTGCAAAATATTTTTTGTTGAAGTTAGCTGGAGAAAATTCTTCTGTAATTAAACTACTCTTCATTAGGCATGTTACAGATCTATAATCTAAGTAATTTTTCTTGCTTTTATCGTCATTTCATTCTTCTTAACTCTACAATATTTATGTATTAACCAAGTTTGCCACCGTTTACATACAGTTGGGTTGCAGACTATTACACATTCTGAAACGGTTACTTCCAATTGCTGTTTATCTTCTTCAGGTACAAATTATTTTGGTATTACTTGTTACCTGTTCTGTCCTTGCAATATTTGAAGATTCATGCAAGTAATGTCATCATGTTCCTCCGAAAACTAATGCTCTGATGTTTGACTTGTTTCTGCAGAAAGAAGGGGAATACCTGAGTGGCCATGATGTATTTCTGAGGCGTGTAGCAGATGCTTTCAACAATTTTGCAGAATCCACCGAAAAATCATGCCGTGAAAAGTAAATGCTTTTCTGCATCTATACTCTCATGTTCAAATTAATTTTTGCCAATTATTGTTGTGTAGAATAGCTTGTAGTGTTCATAAGGTTCTTTTGCTCCAACTATCTGGAAACCCAAATGATCCTACCCTTTTTTACTCTTTTAGTTTTAGTTTCTTTTTTTTGAGAAGGTAACAAGTTTTATAAATTAAGTAGAGAAACCTTTAGCATAAAGATTATGCTAAAGGTTAAAGATAGTCACAAGACCCTCGAAAAAGAGCAAAAACGCAAACCCGGACTTGTGGTAGTTACAAAGACCCAATAATATCCACTATAGACTCTACATTCTCTACCGGAGCTTCTTTACACCAAAAGTGAAACAAAAATATACAATTCGTCTTGATCTTCTGTTCAGAGTTAGCTCTATCTTCAAAGCATCTTGAATTTCTCTCCAACCAAATTGTCCACCAAATACATGCTGGGATCAATCTCCACCAATGCTTCTGCCTCAGTAGAATACCTGGGTCATTCCAACAAGCTAATATTTCTGCAGTTGTCCTAGGTATTGCCCGTTTCACACCTTTCATACTCATGAAAAGATACCACAGCCTACTAGTTACTTTGCAATGTAAAAAGAGGTGGCTGTTTGTTTCAATCTCTTTTCCACACAAGAAACATTTGGAACACATAAGCATTCCTCTCCTCATTAAACTGTCATGAGTTAAAACAGCCTCTTTGACTACAAGCCAACAAAAGCAAGCCACTTTAAAAGGGATTTTCACCTTCCAGATGTGCTTCCAGTGCCATGTCCCATTGTTCATGTGACCAGAGCTATTCAGGATTCCATATGCTGACTTTACAGTATATACTCCTCCGCTGTTTCTTTCCCATGTAAGTCTGTCCTCTTCTTCTGTGGTGCCCTTAAAGCCATCCAATAATTTGTAGAATTCAATGACTCTCGTAACCTCCCAGTCATTGAGGAACCTTCTGAACGTAACATTCCACCCCTGCGTACTCCATACCTCAGCCACACTAGCTTGGGGTTGCTGCACTATAGTGAACAAATCTGGAAAAGCCTCTTTAAGAGGTCCATTACCAATCCAATCATCATTCCAGAAAGAGGTTTTATTGCCATTTCCCACTTTGATACTAACATTGCTGATAAATCCTGGCCATAAATTTCTAATTGACTTCCATACACTTACACCATAGGGTCCAGAAGCTCCTGCTGTACACCACCTTCCATCTGCCCCATATTTTTCACAGATAACCTTCCTCCATAAAGCTTGATCCTCCAGAGAAAATCTCCATAGCCATTTCATAAGTAAACTCTTGTTATGTTGTCTCAAATTTCTGATTCCCAAACCTCCATCCCTCTTGCTTTTTAGCAAAGTGCTCCATTTTACCAAATTGTAGGCCTTCTTCTCCTTTTTCCCTTGCCATATGAATTTCCTCCTTAAAGCATCCACTCTTTTCTCAACTTTTACAGGAATTGGGAAAAGAGACATCATGTAAAAGAGCATCTAGCACACTATTGACTAAAGTAATCCTCCCTCCCAGAGAAAGATAATTTCCTTTCCATATAGCAAGTTTCTTTTCACACCTCTCCAGCACCTCATTCCATAACTCCTGGGATCTATTTTTTGCTCCCAAGGGCATCCCCAAATATGTTGTTGGGAGATTTCCCACTTGACAGCCCAGCACCCCTGCCAATCTTTGAATGTTGGTGACCTCATTAACTGTGTACACCTGTGACTTACTCCAGTTGACATGTAACCCTGAGACAGCTTCAAAGACAGATAAGATCAACCTCAGATGTCTAACTTGCTCTTCTTTAGCATCACAGAACACCAAAGAATCGTCCGCATAAAGCAGATGAGTGATCTCCAGATTGCTACTGACATTATTCACTGCCTTGAAACCCCTTATCAACCTCTCCTGGTTTGCCTTCTTGATCATACTATTCAGACCTTCCATTACAATTATAAAAAGGAAAGGAGACAGAGGGTCTCCTTGCCTTAGCCCTCTTTGTGAGGAAAAGAAACCCTCTGGAGAGCCATTAACTAAAATGGAAAACTTGACGGTGCTGATGCAGAATCCTATCCATTTGATCCACTTCCTTCCAAAGCCCATATTCTTCAGAGTTTTCAGCAAATAGTTCCAGTTTATATGGTCATATGCCTTCTCAATATCCAGTTTGCCAAGGATCCCAGGAATCTTACTTTTAACCCTGGAATCAACACATTCGTTTGCTATTAGGGTTGCATCCATGATTTGCCTACCTTTGTTAAAAGCCATTTGTTGAGTGTCAACCAGTTTGTGAATTACTGTCTTCAATCTCTCTGTCAACACCTTTGAAATGATCTTATACACGCTACTTATGAGACTTATAGGTCTATAATCTTTTGGTTCCATCGCCCCAGCCTTCTTTGGAATTAATGCTACATAAGTAGCATTAAAGCTCTTCTCAAACAATTCCTGTGAGTGGAAGTTTTGAAAAGTATTCATCAAATCTTCTTTCACCACCTCCCAACATTGAATAAAAAAACCTATGGTATAGCCATCTGGACCTGGAGTTTTGTCTGCTGCACAAGCCTTCAATCCCTCAATGATTTCTTGCTCTTCAAACTCCCTCTGTAGCCATTGCTCCTCTGCCTCACTAATTCTAGGACAATCTGGAAGATTGAACTCTGGCCTCCATGCTTCAGATTCAGTGTATAAGTGCTCTGATAAAAGGCTAAGATCTCATCCTTTATAACTTCCTTATCATCCACTTGTATCCCATTAATGTTGAGCTTGTCAATGTTGTTGAACCTTCTGTGGGCATTTGCAATCCTCTGAAAATATTTAGTATTTCGATCCCCTTGTTTTAACCATTGAACTCTTGATTTCTGCCTCCAAATTAACTCTTCATTTTTGGCAATCTCTTCCAATTCCATGACTAGGCTAGCCTTTTGCACCAACTCATCTTCAGAAAGATCCCTGGATTCTTGAACCACATCTAGTACAAGAATTTTGTTCAAACAGATAGTTTTCTGAACCTCCAAATTTCCCCCTTGACCTGTCCTCCATTCTTTCAGCTTAACTTTCAACACCCTGAGTTTTTTGGCTAGAACATAATCAGGTCTTCCCTGTACATCGAAAGAAACCCACCAGGAAGCTATTTTATCCTTGAACCCCTCTGTTCCCAACCACCAATTTTCAAACTTAAAATATGATTTTGTGTTCTCCCAAACCCCACATTGCAGAGAAATAGGAGCATGATCTGAGGAAACTTTTGGAAGAATAACTTGTTTGATATTCCTAAAGTTTTCATCCCAGTCAGCAGAGAACAGAAACCTATCCAATCTCTCGCCTACTCCATGTGTAAATTCCCCCTTCAAGAGGTGGATCAATAAGCTCTAAATCCTCTACAAAATTAGTAAACTCTCTCATAGCTCTTGAAATTCTGTTGCATCCCCTCCTTTCCTCCATAAATCTTGTAACATTAAAATCACCACAAATAACCCAAGGCCCTTCAAAAACTCCCCTAGAAGCAGCTAAGTCCCACCAAACATTCTCCCTCTCTATTCTACAATGAGGCCCATATACCCCAGACAAATGCCATGAAAAATTTTGATTTATAGAAGAGAAACTACAGGTTATGGAGTAACTCCCAATATTGACTACTTCCCCCCTCCATACTCTGCTATCCCATAATACCAAAATGCCCCCCCTTGTACCGCTAGACTCTAGACACCCAAATTTTACCCATCTATAACCCCATATCTGTTTCACATACCCCTGGACATCCCCTTCAAGGTTGGATTCTTGAAGACAATAAATGTCTGCCTTCCAATTCTCAATTAGTAGTTTCACCACTCTTCTTTTGTTAACACGATTTAATCCCCTAACATTCCAAGAGATAATACTGACCTTCATTGATACACATTGCTAATAGATTTCCCCCTATTCCTAGAGCTTGACTCCGGAAAATTCATATTAAACACCAAATTCTGAACCTCCAAACTCCCTTTTTTCCTTTTTGGAGTCGTGCACATCTTCATTGTTGACGCCTCCCTCAACTTTTGTCTATGCCTATCAATTTTGAGAAACAGCTCTAGAGCTTCCCTTTCACAGCCCTGGAAATTTACCCCGTATGTCTTGCTCAATTTTAGAACATTTTTATGAACCCACAAAGAAGCCTCCATCTCTGCCTCGATAAATTGCACATCTAGAGGTTCTGCATCATCCACGGACCATGTCTCGTGGTCTTCTTCATCCATCAATTGGTTTAATTCAGAAGAAAGAGAAGGAAATGAAATAATCTCTCCGTGAGAGCAAGATGCTCTAACCACCTGCTTCCCACCTTGCATCTTCATTACTTCTGTGGGTTCCTCATGTACTACTACATCTTGCAGTTTGTTTGTAACAGAAATAGGAGAAGAAAATGGAGTAGTTTCTCTTTCAGGACATATTGATCTAGCCACTTCCTCAGACCCTTGCACGATCATTAGTTCTGTTGATTCTGTGTTGCAGATCTCTTCTTCTCTCTCCATCAGTGCAACCATAGCAAGCGATTCCCTTGTGCTAATGTTCGCTAATATCTCTGTTTCCATCGGGTCGGGCTTATTAAAAGAACCCAGAACCGAAAATCTATTTTTAATTCCCAGATCTGGACTCTTTAATGACCCACAATTGGGCCCAGAAATTAAAAGTCCCCCTTGGCCCATACCCTGTGGCCCAGTTGAATACTTCCCAGCTGGAACCTCTTTATCCACTGGGCCATGATTCAAATTCAAACAGCAGCTACCCTTAGTCACGTGACCCATCCCATCACCCCTTTTAACCCCTACGTCATAGTTACTGGTTGTGTCTCCCCTGTTCACCGCTGAAACCTCTGAAAGAGATCTCCATATCACCGGCGCCTCACACCAAATCTGAATTGTGAAGATAATTCCATTTTTTTCTATCTCAATGCTACTGGGAACTGCTGCAACTGGGCCCTTCACTTTCAAACGAGCCCATTTAAGATGGTTACGCAGAGGGGTTTCTTCCTCTGTTTCGATCCAATCACCACATCTATCACCGATCTCCTTGAAAATTCTTTGTGACCATAGATGTAGTGGTAATCCCAGTACTCTTATCCACACACACTCGAGATTGGCAGTGGCCGGCAAACACTCTGCAACCGGCGACCACCATTCCAGACTCATTAAATTATTTCTCCAACTCCATTCCCCCAGTTTAGTGTGTTCAGCTAATTTTCTGGAAGGAAACTCAAATAAGAATTTTGGCCCATGTAACTCATACATCTGGACCCCTGGAATTGCATTCCATTTGTTGCTAGACCATCTCCGGATATCAGAAAGAGTAGGCAACTCCTTGCTGATTGCGAAGCTCCCGATCAGACACCTGCTCAACACGTCTTCATCACCTATTACTGGACCATTCATCACTATGCGTTGTACTGTCGACCGGTTCTCCGACAATGATGTAGAGGCTCCTTTTGCTTCCCACTTGTCGGACCTGAAAGCACCTCTGTACGAAAGATTCGCAACTGGAACTACTGTAGGTTGTCTCTGTGTAGCAGGAGGCTCCCTATTAATGAACCTTTCTATCTTTAAAGCAAGTACCTTCCACCTCGCATTGAATGAAACTTCTGGAAGGATAATAACTGCTCTGCGTACCCCTTGCACTGCAACCACACTTATGAATCTGCCATGGTCATTGAACTTCTTGGCACAGTAAAAACTGAAGACATGATCCCGGGTCCTCCATCTCCTGAACTCATTCCCTTTCCCATCTGAAGCAATATGCAGTAACTTACATAACCACAGCATCACCTTCCAACTCAAAGTCATCTTTCTCATGAAATTTGACTTCCTCTCCACCCATTCATACCAAACCTCTGCTCTATCTTTATTTTCTGTAATATCAAAAGACTTACCACCAGCGTTGAAATAGATTCTGTTTTCCATGATTAGAAGAGAACTAAGTTTTTAACACAATCACTAAGGAATGATTGAAGAAAAAACTAAGTTGGTCTGAACACAAACTAATATCACACAGTAGACACACTCGCCGGAAATTGTTTGAGACTCTTTCCTAGGGACTCGTGCCTGGGAGCAAACTCTTCCTTAGTTTTAGTTTCTATGAGTTGTTGGATGGTTATCATTGACTGTGTCTAAGATATCTGACTTTAACAATTGGTGACAAGTTACTTGATTTCCTCTTCTATTCCCCCCAGTGGTGGAGGCAAGATTTTCACTAATGGGGTTCAAAAAATAAAAAAGTAAACACGCAAAGAAGCTAAGGGGGTTCATTATCTAATATATGTAAGTAAAAATAAAATTTGACCTTATACTGCACAGTGTAAGGTCAAATTTTATTTTGTAACTATATGATCCATAAACACAAGGCAGTGGTCAACTTTGTGTGTTTGAATAAAAGATTTTTCTTCGTAGGCTTCTTATCTCTGTTTTCTCTAATACCGGCACCTAATTTTCAGTCATTGTCATACTAAACTTGTGTGCTTCCAGATTGAGCTCAGAAGTTTATTAGAATGGCTTCACAACCATTCAAGATCTCTATCCTTTCAATTTTGTATTAACCTAAGCGGGTCTGGTGCCCATTCTGCTTTCTTGGTTTTGTATCTACTAACCTTGTTGCAGCATGAAGTCTGAAACTGCTTTTTCTCTTGCTCACAAAGGATATTTCTTGTGTGTGTTTCTGATATGCTGAGCCAAATGCTTTCAGTTCAGTATTTGATTAATGTATAGTATTTTGGTATCTATACGTGTTCCAGGTGCATGGAGGATTTAGTGAGCACCACTCGCTACGTGACATGGTCCCTCCACAATAAGGTCTGCTTACTGCATACAAATTAAAATTTACTAGTCGTTGATCCATGAATTATACTCCATCTTTTACATACTCCATTTTTTATCCCTTCCCCGGATCCCGCGCATAGCGGGAGCTTAGTGCACCGGGCTGCCCTGTGCCCGATCCTACTGAGTCCCTAGTGACTGCCATGCATCATTTGCTTTGGTAACAGCTTGTTCACTGTTTTCCTCCTAAAAATCTTTGCTGGTCTAATATATCTGTATTTGTACTGTTTATCGTTTCAGAATCGGGCCGGATTACGTCAATTTCTAGATTCATTTGGCGGATCCGAACAGTCTGCCATTATTGGTAATTCCACATCTAATGGTCTTTCTCAAGATTTATCAACTGCATCTGTAGCCAGTGATAACAAGCAGGATGTTAAGCCCAGGACAGATGTAAAGCTTAGTCATTTGGCTTCAGGAAATGATTCAAATACGAGTACTCAGACAACAGAAACAAGACTAGCTGACCTTTTAGATAGCACACTTTGGAACAGAAGGCTTGCTCCTTCTTCGGAAAGAATTGTTTATGCCTTGGTTCAACAAATATTTCATGGCATAAGAGAATATTTCCTGGCATCAACAGAACTAAAGGTTCGCTTTTCTCAGCTGAACTGAATATTTCATGGCATAAGAGAATATTTAATAGGGTAAGATCTAAATAATTTAGATAAGTTATACACATTTTCAGATTTAGAAACAATATCTTAATAATTATTCAGACATCTAAATCTTTAAAAAAGAAAATGGAGCCTAGGCCTTAATCCAGATAATTGTTCATAAATATCTTGCCATTAAATTTCTAGTCATATCACCATCTCGCGAACCAGACACCAGCTTGGACCCCATCCTTAGAGGTTGCGTCATCTTTCAGATATTGGAGCTATTCAATTATGTTTTTCATTTGCTTAACGAAATCAATTCATGTTAAGTTTGGTTGCTTTCCGATTTCTCTTTTTGTTCATATTCTAAGAAAATTGTTGTTATCTCCAGTTCAACTGTTTTCTACTCATGCCTGTTGTTGACAAGCTGCCTGCAATGCTTCGTGAGGACTTAGAATCTGCTTTTGAAGATGATTTAGATAATGTTTTCGACATCACCAACCTGCGGCATTCTGTGGGGCAACAGAAGCGGCAAACTGAAATTGAGCTGAAAAGGGTACATACTCACACTCCTTCCATTCTCCTTCTTGTGTAACCGTCAATCTTGGAGTTATTTCTCCAAATTGGTTTCTTAAACCTTGTCAAAATTTGCAGGTACAAAAGCTTAAAGAGAAATTCCGCTACATTCATGAGCAACTTAATTCTCAGCAGGCCAAGTTTGGGCAGTAGCTATTATCAGTTTGTTGATGGTGTCCTACCTGAAGAGCTTTAAATGGAAGAGTAATATTCTGTAATTATGCCTTTTCTACACATGTTTCCCTTTATTATATTGAAAGAAGAAATGCCAAACATGAAACCTTTACATGATTTATTTGAAACTTTTGTTGTGATTCCCTTGTATTCACATCTGATGGTTGTTAAATTAACCAGAAGTAGCTAGGTAATTGCTTGAATTATGCTCGTCAGTTGGTTTTTGTCACTTTGTTAAGGCTGCAAGATGACTTCATCCTGAAATCTGTATGTATAACTCTGTTGTGTTAATTTAATTGGATATTTGCCGTGTTCAATTGTACATGAAAGGCTCGTACCATAACATCACCCTTGTGCTCTCTTGGTCAGTAGTTTGTACTTGGAACTTTTGTTTAATTGAATAGAGAAAAGTTTTTCGGTGTTTTCAGATTTTGCAGTTATCTTTTACGAAGATGTTTTTTATAGCACTTTTTTGAAAGAAAACGCCACCTAAAAGTTTTACTTAAAAGGAAAAACTTATTGCAGGCGTAAGGGAAAACCGCGTAGTACTTTATTATTATCCATCGAGTCGTAACCCTGGAACTGAAATGGACTCAGATAAGGATTCCATGGTTCTTACTTAATTCAGTTAATTAGTCCTTAGTTAGTACTCCATGGAAATTACTCCCACAATGATTGACTATGTTAAAATGACATGACATGTGAAAAGGAAAAAACACCATATAAATATCTATATCAGGAATTACCCGAGTAAGACCATATCCTAAGAAATAAATGATACTTTTCTCGTAAAAAAGGAAATAAACCTAAGGGTGATCCAACATGCATGTATCGTACAAGTGTGATAGTGACCCACATTATCAAGTTTCTAATAATAATGTTATATATGCAAGTTAATCTTCTTCCTGCAGAAAACGAGGTTCCAAATTGATCGATTCCAAAGAATTCAATTTGTTGTGGCCTGTGGGGTATTACCAGTAATGAGAAAAGGATGCACCATGCCTAAAAAGAATGGATGACTTGGACTTGATAAATAAAATCAAAGGCACAAGATACCTTGCTACTCTTACGAACCTCAACTGGAGGGTTAATAGAAATTAAAATATATACCATTTAATTTGTGCTAACATTCTCCAGCAAAGAATGTATGCTTGCTACCTAAACTTTTTGATGAAAAAGTGTTTATGAGGCCGACTATATATATATATATATATTGGTTTACCAAAAAAGTGCTAAACCTTTTCTTAAAACGAAATAATGAGAAAATAGAGGGTGAATCCTAGTTAAATATAATAACTACCAGATCTAATGTTTTAGATGTATTGATGATGTCGGGCTGAATCCAAAAATGATGTATACCAACTACAAATACTCAATGATTGTCAATGAATGTAGTAGTAAAAGCATGCAATAAATGTAGATAATGGCAATGAATGTAATAAGGAGGAATTTATCACCCAAATGTTAGATGACTTGGATGATTCTCCTTCCTGACAACAACATGGAGTAATAGAAAATGAAGATGGACAAGGAATCTTTGGATCTTGTGAATAAAAAGCGTATATCGAACAATGTAATCAGTCAACCCTTTACAATATGCTCTTCTCCGAAAAGTGAAGATCCCTCTTTTTGTTCTTTATCTCTTCCTATTTATAGTGAATATTCCTAAGAAACCCTAAAAAGTACAACAGAAAGAATATTGAATATTCTTTCATTCTATTCTAGACTTATTCTTTCTTTCTATTCTAGACTGATTCTACCGTTGCCTCCGTACACTTTTTGCTTGATCTCGCCACTAATCCCTCTTAAGACGACTCCTCGCCCTTGTGTCGTGGTCGGCTTGATCCTCGACCACATTCATTAGCAGTTATTAAGTCCAGTCCAAATTTCGACCAATACAGTTAGTCCCTCCGCTTGTTGAGGTCATGATGATGGACGTCCTCGATGAGCGGATTCTGTCTGCAACCGTTCAAAGGAAACTTGGTCGTGATGCTTGAATCGAATCGGCCGAGGTCGAGCTGACGGCGTTGTCAGCGGGGCTGCGGTTGGTATGGCTGACGTAGGATGACGTTATGCCACGTACGTCATCATTACGCGTCTTCCCAATGCAGTGTTTGTGTTGCTGTCGCTTTGATTTTGGTGTCGTTGATGGCTCTTTGTCTCGATTCCGGTGTTACCCAACCCTATAAGTAGAGGATAGGGGTTTCATTTTCGAAACTTTCAGCATTCCCCTTGTTGTATGCATATCGTTTTTCTTTGATCTTCTTCTCTGATCTCCATTTCCGATTTCTTGCAACTTCTTCAATTTTAGTCCATGATTTCTTTCCCGGCTGATATCTTCTTTCTCCGACTTTGCTGTACACACTTTACTATGGAGGAGGCGGTTTCCAAGAATCCTTTGGTCAGAAATGACTTCCCAAAGGAACCTGCTCTCGCTCCTGCTCAGGAGCTTTTTGAGACGGGGCTGCATCAAATAGCCGACCTCCGGTCCAAATATCGTATTCCTTCTCACATCGAGATTATTCCGGCGGGAGATGACATAGTATAGGTTCACTGACCTGGATATAGGGCTTTCTGTGTTTACCCGTTCCTAGTTGGTTATTCTCTTCCTCTCCCTCCATTAGCGGAAGAGTTTTCCGCTTTTACAACGTCTTCTCGGCGCAACTCTCCCCTTATTTATACAAAGTTTTCTTGATGCTGGCGAAGTACGTAGAGTTGGCCGGCGGTGATGTCAATATTTTCCATCTGCTGCATCTATTCTCGTGCAGCTTTTATAGAGGCACGTTGATACATCTGCGACATCGTGGGATCAAAGGGTTGGTGGCTGGGATGGATGATAAGGCGAACCAGTGGTTCTGGCATAAATACTTCTTCATCAAGACCGAGCACTTGGTGGCGAATCCGACCGGGTTTCCTGAGCAATGGAACTATAATCATAAGTATCTTGCCGTATGTTCGTTATTTTCTTTCTTCCTCTTCTTCTTTCATTTTCGACTCTCATGGCTTCCTTGTTTTCAGCTGAGTGGTGTGAACCTTCTCCCGTCTTCGATATTGAAGATTAGGTCGCTCGCGTGTTACCCCACACCGTGGGAATTCGCGACTGGGCGTCCTTTCACAAGCGCTTTGGACCTAAGACTCCGTCCAGTAAGTGTTATTTCTACCTTAACTTATTACCGTTCACTATTGCCTTTTGATGCGACCTTCCTTTGGTGCCTGGTCGGCGAGTTTCCAAAAAGGTGAAGGCTCCAGTGCCTGCATTTCGCTAGGCTATCGCGTCGGCTGGAATGCAGTTTGCTTTAGCTGAGTCTGCTCGAGGAGGCAGGACTCAAGTTACACCAATAAGGGACTCTGCCCCTCAAACTGTTGCCATGCCGGATGAGATCTCTTCTCAGCCTATCTTTCACCTTGTGGACGAGCCGTCTTGCGGCGAGGAGGCATCACCGAGGAAAAGACGAAGGGTGAAGACTGGGAAGGCCATTGTCGCTGATGTTGAGCCGAAGAGATTCATTGCTTTGGAAGTGGAGTCGATGCTTACACCAGATGTCGAAGCCGTTTTTGCGGCGGGTGCCATCATAAAGAAGAGGCCCTCTAAGGTTGAGGGGGTTCATGGTAGCGGAGAGCTTACGCGGGCTACTGAAGGTGGCTTGTCATCAGTGGCTGGGAGAGGTAGAGCTGTCCCTGTGGGGGATGATGACTCTGGTTCGGACATCGACCCTGAGGAGATACGGATCTTCATGGAGAGGACTACTCGCGTGGAGATAAGGACGGAGGGTCCTAATCGGCATATAGTCATTCCCGCGGATTACGACCTCTTGGCCAACTCAGAATGGGCGGTGCCGGCCTTCACTCCCCTGTGCGCGACTTTCGAGAAAAGGATGCTACAGACGCTGAGAGATGCGGACCTGTTGCTGGGTATATCTGGCATGGCCTTGCGAGTAAGTTCGCTTTTCCCATGTTAGGTTAAGTTTATTTCGTACGTGTAACTTGCTTGCACTGACCTCCTCTTTTTTTTGCATGTCAGACCCTTATTTTGGAGATTGAGCGCGACCGACGGGAGGAGCGGAGGACGGCTATTTTTAAGAAGATGACCTCCAAGTACAGAGAGTACCGTTCCAAGCACCGAACGCTAGCCGACTTTCTCAGCCAGGATGGCTAGTTTCAGTCGCTCCGTGATGGGCTCAAGCAGAAAGACGAGGATCTAAAAAGAAAGACGGAGAGCTGAGGGAGAGGGACGATGAACTTTTGGGGGCCGTCAGCAGGTGCAGCGTGCTTGATGGAGCGTTAAAGGTTAAGGAGGACAAGCTCGAGGTGAGCAGGGGAGTGATGGCCGAGAATGTTGACCTTCAAGCGCAGGTGGCATCTTTAACGGTTGAACTCGAGCAGAAGGAGGCAAGGGCCGTCGACTTGAGCGATGAATTGAGTGCCAAGATCGAAGAGTTAGGTCGAGTTGAGAAACTCAGAATGGCCACTACGGCTGAGGCGGTGGCCCTAGATGACGCCATCCGTGTTTGCTGGTGTGAGTGGGCTAACGAGACGGAGACGTCGGCGCTCAAGGAGGCGAGGTTATAGGAGCAGATCATGGGTTTGGAGGCGGAGTTGTCTGAGTTAAATGAGCAAGTCGTTGTCCTGAGGGCCTAGAAGACACAAGAGTAGGCACAACCGTCTACATCTCATACTTTCGCCGATCTCGATGTGTCGCGAGAGTTGTATAAAATGTGTGGATCCATGTCAAGGCTCAACTTGACGTGTACAAGTCTTTGAAATCTTCCGGGAAGGTTGCCGAGGCGGAGCTTGAGGGCGCTCGTGCCAAGGCATGTGCAACTCGTGAAGCTTGTGGTTACGACCCTGGTACACCCGATGGGAATGATGATGACGACGGCGCGGATGGGCTTGCCTCTTATTCTTGGTACGATGATGAGTATGCTGATGGGGATGATGTGGCGTGAAGCTATTGTACTTAGTTTTTTTTGGGTTGCTATTTTTGTGAGGGCGTTCTCGAGCCTTTTGTAAAAAGTACTGTAATCTAACAATTGAAATAGAACAATTGCCTTTTTGCTATTTATTTTTGGATTCCTGTTCTCTCTTCTTCTTCTTCTTTTTTTTGCTATGTGGGGAAGTCCTTGATATTTCGGCCATTTGCATGTAATGTTGATTTTGGCGGAATCGAACATACTGACTTGAGGTCGAGTATTAGTTAACTCGAACGAGGTCGAGGTTTGATTGATTCGAACGAGGTCGAAAATCAAATAGTTCGAGTGAGGTTTAATGTAAAGTAGTTCTAGCGAGGTCGAATATCGAATAATTCGAGCGAGTCGAATGTAAAGTAATTCGAGCGAGGTCGAATGTCAAGTAATTCGAGCGAGTCAAATGTAAAGTAATTCGAGCGAGGTCGAATGTCACGTAATTCAAACGAGGTCGATTGTCATGTAATTCGAGCGAGGTCAAATGTCACGTAATTCGAGCGAGTCGAATGTAAAGTAATTCGAGCTTGTTCGAATGTCACGTAATCCGAACGAGGTTGAATGTCACGTAATTTGAGAGGTCGAATGTATAGTAATTCGAGCGAGGTCGAATGTTAAGTAATTATGTAGGATGTAAAATGATTTGGAGTTGTGCAAAGATGCTGCATGCTGCTTTGTTTATTTCATTCATTGGAGAATATTACATGTTTATGTTTGTTCCATACATACATTTGCGAAGTTCCACTCTACCTAGTCCCTTCATCGCTCGGCCTGGAGTAGTCGATAGGCGGGGCGATGAATTATACTTGAACTTCGAGACGTCCCCTTCGTTGTCTCATTAAAAACCTCCCCGATAAAACCCAATTGGGATAAAACCCGGGTGAGGGAAAAAGAGTACGACTTGGAGGGCGTCCGTCCTCAGAAGTTAAGGTTTTTGAGTTGGGCGACGTTCCAATTGTTTGGTAGTAGCTTTCCCTCCATATTAGTTGGAATGATCATTTGTTTGCTGCTGTCGTGATTTTGTATGGCCCATCCCAATTGGTTCCTAGTTTACCTTCTCTTGGGTCTTTGCTCGCCTGTGTTTTGGCCTTGAGTACATAGTCCCCTATTTTGAGTAGTCTTACTTTGGCCTTTTTGTTGTAATACCGTTCTGCTTGCTATTTTTGGGCTATCATTCTTATGTGAGCCATGTCTCTTCGCTCCTCCACTTCATCGAGGTCTTGCTTTCTGTTCTCGTCGTTGCTTGGTCCGCTCTCATTGGAGTATCTCAAACTTGGTTCCCCAACCTCGACTGGTATCACTGCGTCAGTCCCATAGACTAGTGAATATGGCGTTTCTCCTGTGCTTGTTTTTGGCGTGGTGTGGTATGCCCATATCACTTCTGGTAGTAGTTCCGGCCATAGTCCCTTGGCGTTTTCGAGTTTCTTCTTCATGATGTTTAGTATTGTTTTGTTAGAGGATTCGGCTTGGCCGTTTACCGCAGGGTGATATGGCATGGAGAGTATTCGCTTGATGTGCCATTTCTCGAATAACTTGGCGGTCTTTTTCCCGGTGAACTGAGGTCCGTTGTCGCAGCTGATTTCTTTGGGGATGCCGAAGCGGCATATGATGTTCTTCCATATGAATGTGATAACTTCTTGTTCGCGTATTTAGGAGAATGCACCTACTTCTACCCACTTGGAAAAATATTCGGTTAAAACCAAAAGAAATCGTATATTACCTCGTCCTGCTGAAAGGGGTCCGACGATGTCCATCCCCTATTTGATGAACGACCATGGCGATGTGACCGAGTGGAGGTGCTCACCCGCTTGGTGTATCATAGGAGCGTATTTATGGCACTGCTCGCACTTCTTGACGAAGTCGGTGGCTTCCTTCTTTATGGTGGGCCAATAATAGCCTGCTCGTATGAGGCATCTGATGAGGGCCCGGTTGCCGGTATGGGCCCTGTAGTGGCCTTCGTATACTTCCTCGAGGACGCGTCTTATTTGGTTTGGCCTTAGGCATTTCGCCAAAGGACCGCCAAACGTTCTTTTGTATAGGTCGTGGTTTATGATGCTATATCTGGCCGCCTGCATTCGAAGCTTTTTGGCTTCTTTTTTGTCTGTTGGGAGTATTCCCTCCTGCAAATATGTTATAATACGGTTGCGCCAGTCCCAAGTTAAATTTACTGTGTGTACCTCAAGTTGGTCTATTGACGAGTGGAGGAGGGTAACACATTTTCTTTTCTACTCATGTTTTTGGTGGCTGCTGCTAACTTGGCGAGGACATCTGCCTCGATGTTTTGTGCTCGAGGTATCTGGTCGAGTTGACATTCGTCGAATTCCGGCAGTAGTTTATGAATTTCTGCTTGGTACTTTTGTAGCCTCTGCTCTTTGATTTGGAAAGTCCCTGTGAGTTGGTTGATAACGAGTTGTGAGTCGCATCGAAGGACGACTCGTCGTGCCCCATACTTAAGAGCTAGCTTTAGTCCTGCAATTACGACCTCGTACTCGGCCTCATTGTTAGTCATATCGGGGCACCGTATGGACTGGCGGATGACTTCGCCTGTTGTGACCTCGAGTACGAGTCCTAGTCCAGATCCTGACGCGTTGGTAGAGCCATCGGTGTATAGGACCCATAGGTCGGGTAACTTGAGAGAGGTACGAGAAGTTTCCTGCTCGACCTCGGGCATTATTTTGGCACAGAAATCGGCGACGAAGTCGGCCAGTACCTGCAATTTTATTGCTGTTCGCAACTGATATTTTATATCATGCTCGCTCAGTTCTATGGCCCACTTGGCCAATCTCCTCGACAGCTCGGGTTTATGTAGGATGCTCCTTAGGGGGAAGGTTGTGACCACCGATATGAGGTGGCATTGAAAATAGGGTCTAAGCTTTCGTGAAGCTATGACCAATGCCAAGGCCAACTTTCAAGGTGGGGGTACCTTGTTTTGACGTCGACCATGGTTTTGCTAATGTAATATACTGAAGATTGTGTACCTTTGTCTTCACGGACCAGTACTGCACTTACTGCGACCTCTGATATGGCCAAGTATATCAGGAGGCGCTCGCCAGGTTCTGCTTTAGCGAGTAGCAGGGGCGAGGACAAATATGCCTTTAGTTCTCTTAAGGCCTCGATGCATTCTGAATTCCACTAGAGTCCGTTGTCCTTTTTAAGAACGTTGAAGAATTTATGGCATATGTTAGAGGATCGTGAGATGAACCTCGACAGGGTAGCTATACGTCCTGTCAGTTTTTGTACCTGTTTCTTGCTGGTCAATACTTCGGGTATTTCCCTTGATGGCTTTGATCTGGTCGGGTTGACCTCGATGCCTCTTTGTGACACCAAAAAATCGAGGAACTTGCACGAGGCTACGCCGAAGGCACACTTTTCAGGGTTCATCTTCATACCGTACCGCCTTACTATATCGAAGGCTCCCTTCAGGTGGTCAATGTGGTCTTCCTTCCTTTTTGATTTTGCCAACATATCGTCTATGTAAACTTTCATTGTTTTACGGAGTTGGTCTTTGAACATCTTGGTGACCAGCATTTGATAAGTAGCCCCTGCGTTCTTCAACCCGAATGGCATGACTCTATAGCAGTACGTCCCCTGATGGGTGATGAAAGTGGTCTTTTCCCGGTCCTCCTCCTCCATGGGGATTTGGTTGTAGCGTGAGTAGGCGTCCAAGAAGCTTAACAAATCGTGCCCTACCGTTGCATCGATGAGTTGATCGATGTGAGGCAACGGAACGGAGTCTTTCGGGCAGGCCTTGTTTAGGTCTGTGAAATCCACGCACATCCTCCACTTTCCGTTTTTCTTTTTCACCATGACCATGTTGGCGACCCATTGGGGGTATTTCGACTCTCAGATGGAGCCGTTAGCGAGTAGTTTATCCACCTCATCACTGACGGCCTCGTTGATTGCGGGGATGAATTTTCTTCTCACTTGTCATACTGGTGGGTAGAGTGGGTCGACGATCAACTTGTGCATGGCAATGTCTTTCGGGATACCTGGCATATCTGCGTAGAAGAAAGCAAATAGATCGGCGTTGTCAATTAAAAACTTATGAAATTTACCTGGTTCTGAGAGCTTATGGCCGATGTAAGCCTTTTTGCTGTGGTCGTTGTTGTCCATATGTACAGGGTTGAGGTCTTCTACTGTTGACCCTGTGGCTTCCACAACGTCGGGATCCTTGATGACGTCTTTTTGTTCGCCAAGTTTGGGCCCCGACTTTGATAATTGCTATGCTCCCGAGCCTATTCCCTTTAAGTGTTGAGTGTATGTACAATCTTGGGCGATGCGGTAGCATTCTTGGGCTGTGCGCTATTCGCCTCGGATGCTGAATATCTGCCACGGAGTAGGAAACTTGATTACTTGATATAAGCTGGACGGGATGGCCCTCGTGGCGCGTATCCAGGGTCACCCTATGATGGCGTTTTAAGTTGTGTCCTGGTTCATGACATGGAACGTTGTTTTTAGGGTAACGGCCCCGGCCACAACGGGTAGCGTTATCTCTCCTGAGGTTCTCTCAATTGCATTGTTAAAACCTGTTAGTGTTATGCAGCATTGTACTATCTTGTCTTCGAGCCTCATTTGTGCAAGAACTCGAGGGTGAATAATACACGCGCCACTTCCGTCATCTACCATTATTCTTTTTACATCACTATCTGAAATACGTAAATTAACGACAAGAGCGTTGAAGTGAGGAAAGGTCAAACCGTGGTATCTGACTTATCGAAGATGATACTGTCTTCAAGGTCATCATACCGTTCATGGGTGATCGACCGCTTCAGTTTATGTGTGGTGGTGAACTTCACGTGATTGATTGTTGTTTCGTCGCCTCCGCTGATGATCATTTGGATGGTGTGGGCGGGGGAGGGTAGCTTTGGAGGGCCTTGGTTTTGCTCTCGTCCGCGGCCAAAGTTGGCTCTTCCTCGGTTGCTCATCAGCTCTCTTAGGTATCCTTGGTGAAGCATGTTCACCACTTCTTGCCGCAGGGCTATGCAGTCTTCGGTATTGTCACCCCGCTCCTGATGAAACTCATAGAGGGCGTTCGACTTTCTGGTACTTGGTTCGGACTTCATCTTTTGTGGCCACTTCACCTTCGGGCTGAGCTTCTCTAGTGCGTACACTATTTCTGAAGGGGAAACACAAAAATTATGACCAGATAAGAGTGAGGCATACCTTTTTTGTTTCGCTGAGTCCCTGTATGTGGCCTGGACGACCTTTCGATATGGCAAGGAGAGGGTGGGATGGCCGTTCTGATATATGGTTGGTGTCTGTCCCGGTTGGGGTGTGGGCCTGAATGGTCTCTCCGTCCATCATTACGCCGGCTTTCCTCGACTCCGTTTGGACTGACGTTTGTCGTTGGGTTGGACCGTTGAGTTCATCCTCGTCTGCTCTCACCTCGGCGCAATAGGCGTTGTGAATTTCTTCCCAAGTGGTGGGAGGGTATTTCATAGGTCTGCTTAACAACTTTCTGGTCGCTCTTGACCCATTCCTGTTCGACCCATTTTGGAAAGTTGCCACCGCCATCCCTTCTGATACGTTTGGCAAGCTCATTCTTACTCTGTTGAATCTGGCGAGGAAGTCCCTGAGTCCCTCGCCAGGCGATTGTCTGACGGCGAATATATCATTTACCCTGGCCTCTGCCTTCTTAGCCCCGGTGTGGGCGGCGACGAAATTGTCGGCCATTTCTTCGAACGTTGTTATTGATCGTGCTGGTAATTGTGAGTACCATGTTAAGGCTCCCCCTATTAGGGTTTCGCCAAACTTCTTCAGTAACACTGATGTTACCTGCTCTTTTGAGAGGTCGTTGCCTTTCACTGCTGTGACTTAATGAATGATGTGATCTTTGGGGTCTGTTGTGCCGTCGTATATCTTCAAATATGGCGGCATTTTGAAGGTATTGGGTATGGAATGTGGGGCTGCCTCCTCGCTGTACGGTTGTTCGACAAACCGGCCGACGTCCTATTTTGGTAGTAGTTTCGGGACGCCTGGTATCTTATCAACCCTTTCTTGATGCTTTCTCATTTAGTCGCGGAGCGTTTTATTCTCGTTCTCCATTTCTTCCATTTTCTTCAGAATGGCCGCAAGTGCGTCATTAGCTGCATCAACACCGGTGTTAGTGTTACCTGTTGGGAGAGGTTGCTCGTTGGCGGTTACTGTGGTATCCGCTCGTGCGGTGCTTCTACTCGCCCCTTAAACGGGTTTGTCAAGTATGTTGTTTAGAGTACTTGTCAACCATGTCTCCAGTAGTTTTTTTACTGCTGGTGGTGCTTCCTCAGTTGTGGACGTGGAGGCTCCCTTTTCGCGTGAAGCGGTTACACTTCCATGAAGGGGAGGTGAGTCGCTCCGCCTGGGTGTAGCACTCGGCGTCACATTCTCCTCGTCTTCTCTGTCAACCTCGTTGGTGGTGTTCAACAGGTTGGCAGTGACGTCCACTACTGCTTTCAGTCTTTCATCTCCTTTTCCTGCCATTGTTAGTTCATGCAAACGAGAAAAAGATGGATGTTGTCATTTTTTTTAATCTAGAAGAAACTAAAATTTTAACTAAAATCTCCCTACAGATGGCGCCAAATTATTTTACCAAAAAAGTGTTAAATCTTTTCTTAAAACGAAATAATGAGAAAATAGAGGGTGAATCCTAGTTAAATATAATAACCACTAGATCTAACGTTTTAGATATATTGATGGTTTATGGCTGAATCTGAAAATGATGTATACCAACTATAAATGCTCAATGATTGTCAATGAATGTAGTAGTAAAAGCATACAATAAATGTAGATAATGGCAATGAATGTAATAAGGAGGAATTTATCACCCAAATGTTAGATGACTTGGATGATTCTCCTTCCTGACAACAACGTGTAGTATTAGAAAATGAAGATGGACAAGGAATCTTTGGATCTTGTGAATAAAAAGCGTATATCGAACAATGTAATCAGTGGACACGACAAGCTTTAGTATATTCTTTGTAGTCAACCCTTTACAATGTGCTCTTCTCCAAAAAATGAAGATCCCCCCTTTTTGTTCTTTATCTCTTCCTATTTATAGGGGATATTCCTAAGAAACCCTAATAAGTACACCAGAAAGAATATCCAATAGAATATTCTTTCTTTCTATTCTAGACTTATTCTACTGTTGCCTCCGTACACTTTTTGCTCGACCTCGGCACTAATCCCTCTTAAGACGACTCCTCGCCCTTGTGCCGTGGTCGGTTTGATCCTCGACCACGTCCATTTGCAGTTATTAAGTCCAGTCCAAATTTTGACTAATACTATATATATATATATATATATATATATATATATATATATATATATATATATATATATATATATATATATTTATATATATATATATATATATAGCTGGAACTGCTTGGAATATTAGTACTGGAGAGTGTATCAACCTTTAATCTAATAACTGGAACTACCAACCTTATATATTCAGGCTCCTTTGAAAGACAAAAAATCTATTCTTCCAAATATTTCTTGGTCTTTTTCTAGTATCTCCTTTAATTTGTGTTACCGCAACACATTCAGATCTTTGTAGGAGATAGTAACTTCTATGCCAATTTGTGTTCATGGGTCTTTCACCACCAAATCGGCTTAATAACTCCTGGGTCCAGTTTATATGACACCTTTCAGAATATGCGAGTCAAACTGATTAACTTTCAGTGTGCATTAGGATATTTATTTTTAAAGTTTTTTGAGATAAAATTACATATTTAGAAACTACATCAAAAGTACTATAAGTCACAATAGTTAATATTATTTCAAAATATGTAAACAAAAAATATGATCAAAGAAAACTTTATTTGACTCTCCTAATAGTATAGGTTCACATAAAATAGAGTAGATGGAGTAATAAGCTTCCTACAGGAAAGGTTCTTTTTGCCAGGAATATCCTACCAACTAGTAATTGCACCCTTTTGTTTACCCGTAAAACGGTACAGTTGAATTTGTTACGTGGTTTATAGACAAGCAAACTGATTTGACCCCAAAATGATAAATAAATTAAATGAAATGTAAGACTTTAGCGTTGAAATCGAAATAAACTACATGTAGCTTGGTTCTGGGAGTAAGGCTTCCGAAGAAAACGATAAGAACAATATTAGACAGAAAACAAAGTATTATTTAGCTGAGAATAATGTGTAGCATAAGTTTCGTCAGAGATTTCGTGTCCTACAATGATCGTTGGAGCCACTATTTATAGCTACACCTTGGGAACAAGATCCTAGGATTAAGCCCCTCTTAAATGATAATAAATGGGGGATGAATATGTAACGACAGGCCATGATACCAAAATTCTCTATAACGATCGTATATTTAATACTGAGGAATATTTCTTATTAAATGCCAACCGGTGGCAAACATTTGTTTGCTTCTGTTGATTGTGTTCCCTTCGAGGTCTACGCAGTACCATCCGAAGCCATTATCATCGGTCTTGGTTTCCATTTGATTCATCTTCCGTCTGCCTCTAGTTTCACATGTCACGCCATCATTCGAGCATTTAATATAAATCGATTTCACCCTATACGGATAGTCTCCCTGATTTTCGGTGGCACATCTTTGTGTCATTGGAAAGTTGATGAAGATTCCTTTCTTGGGGGCGAATTTTCTGAACACTTCTGAAAAGTTTTTGATGCTTGATAACACGCACGTCTCTTTGCATTTAATACCCCGAACACGTGTTACCCCATGATTTAGCAATATTTTTGCCGGTTCTCGAGGTAATCATTACCACGATTTTAGTCGTTTCTACCTTTACTTATACGTATCATACTTCTTTTTTCACTTCAAACAACTTCATAAGCTTCCTTAACTTCTTTACACTTAAATTTCTTCTGATTTTATCTCTCTTTAATCTTCTTCAGAAAACTCTATCATCTTCTTACCATTATGGCTTATTCTACTAATTCTTCCAAGAACTCTAGTTTATCTTCGGTGGGGGGCCGAAGAGGAGCAAAGATAAAGAGGTTGATGTTGATGTTGATCCTCTCACAGTGAGCACCATCATACCTAAGCATCTGAATACTGCCAAATATTTCGAAGAGAAGTTTCCCAATTCCAACCCTCGAACTTATGCTGTTGGTAAATATCCTTCCTCTATTCGCCCTTCCAGTATTCCTGCTGTGAAGGAGGATTGTGACATCCATGCCCTAAACATCATTGCTCCCGATATGGTAGAGCGGGTAACCTCACTAAGAAGGGTTTCACGTACGTTTACACATACCCCTTCACTTTGGGTCCATTCACATTGAGCGGGGGACTTGACCCTGTAATTTTAAAGTTGTGACACCGGTACCAGGTCTGTTTTGCTCAGGTGGGCCCTTCGGTGTGGCGAACGGTGTCTTGTCTGCGGCGACTATGCTTGGAAACGAAGGAGCCCCTCACCCTGGAACATATGATCAATCTCTACTCCCCCAAAATCTTCCATGGGAGAGTAATAAAGTTCAGCAAGCGTGGAAACCATGCTTCGCTTACCAGCATGGATGATGGCAATGACTGTGGATGGTGGAGCAATTTGTCGTCACTGCTACTAGGGATATCATCCGACCACAACTCCGTCTTTCTCTGAATCTTGTAATCGTTCACGTAAGTTCAAAATCAACCTCTTTCTCGGAATAAGATTGTCTCATCTCATTGTTAATCCTTTTTCTTTCATTATTTCAGCTACTCGATGGACGCCACCAAGGGTTGAAGGCCTGGACCGATAGCTTAAGAAGATTCTGGACATCACTACGCCAAAAACTTGTTGGTGGAAGGAGTTGGCCCCCAAATACGGGTGGAGGGCCAAGAACCATGGTAAACTGACTCTTTCTACATAAGAAAAGTTGCTAACCCTACCCTTTTGTTTGATTTAGGTCTCCCGCAGGGTTTTGTTTCCTACCATGAGGAGGAACCTATAAGTATCATTATAGATCCCCATGTTTTTAGGAAGAGGCAAACCCAAAAATAACAAAGATAAAGAACACCAAATGTTAATGTGAAAAATCCTTCAAAACGAAGGTAAAGACCACGGGATCACAAAGATCCAAAAAGCTCCACTATAACAATAATAGAGTTATAAAAGTTCTCCAAATTGGCTACAGAATAAGTGCCAAACATGAAGCAACAATAGCAACAATAAATCAATTGAATAATGAGGAGAAGTCACAAGACTGGAGCTACAGTTCGGGGCTCGAAATCAGATGCTACGGGTCTCTAAATCCGATCTATACCATTCACATCAAAGACAAGATGTTATGAACACTCAGTCCAAATTTCAGCCCTATCCAACGGTTAATGAATCGAAAAATGTGATTTGAAGTTGGCTAGCCGGAATAAAAATCTGCAGCCAAACAAATACTTTTCTTTTCTCTTCTCTCTTGATGAAAGCTCTCTCAAAAATCCCTCTTATATGCTTAAGTCTTTCAAATACTTGTACCAATGAGCATAGAATAATTTTTCAAGTTTGTCTTATTTAGAGATAATGACTAGTGCTTTCTCTTAAAGAAAAAACCAGCTTTAAATAGGAATAAAAATCGAATCCAATTCTGCATAGGAATGGAAACCAAAAGAGATTAGGATTAGGCCATTGGGCCTTTGGCTGGACAACATGGGTATGTGCCCAATAAACTCCCCCTCCAGCTAAGGGGCCAAATGTGTCTTCAAGTAGAGGAACTATTGACATGCTTCATGCCTGCCAATTTTCTGCAAAACACATGCTTATCTGCAAGCTTAACTACGAAGTCCTCACGCTACTCCATATAAATCTCCTCATCTAAATCACCATGAAAAAAAATAGTCTTTACATCCATCTGCTCAACCTCTAAATCAAGACTCGCGGCTAAGCCTAGAACCACACAAATAGAAGACATCTTCACAACATGGGAGAAAATTTTACCAAAGTCAACTCCCTTCTTCTGGCCAAAATCTTTAACAACTAACCTCGCCTTGTACCTAGACGCAGAGGTATGATTATCTTGCTTTATTCTGAATATCCATTTGTTAGATAAAGCTTTCTTATCTTTCAGCATTTTCACTAACTCATATGTGACATTCTCATGGAGTGACTTCATCTCATCTTCCATGGCTTCTATCCACTGATCTTTGTGAGTATCTTGTATGGATTCATCATAGTTCTCAGGTTCTCTCTTGTCAATCAAAGGTACATACTCATCAGGAGGATAACGCATGGATTTTTGCTTCTCCCTTATAGATCTTTTAAGAGAGGTTTCGGGAGCATTCGAAGTAGTTACCTGAGCAGGAATTGGTTGCTGATCAACCATAACTTCATCAACTGGAGCATGTATAACACCTATAACATAAAGATCATTTTGATCTTGATCACTATCTTCATTATTGTCTTGGGTTCCTTCATGTGCAATAGGTGCCTTAGCAATAGAAACTAGATCAATATCAACTAAGCTTCCATTACTCTGAGAATCTCTCTTCTCAACTTTGTCAATATCTTCAATAGTCTGATCTTCAAATAATATTGCATCATGACGTCTAACAAGTTTATTGTCAATGTATCATAAAAACGATACCCAAACTCATCTTGACCATAACCGATAAAGATGCACTGCTTAGTTTTGACATCCAGTTTCGATCTCTCATCTTTAGGAACATGCACACAAGTTTTATACCCAAAAACTCTCAGGTGATCATAAGAAACATCTTTAGCAAACAATATCTGTCTGGGGCATCACCATCCAAAGAAACAGCAGGAGACATTGATAACATAAACAACAACATTAAATCTTTCCGCCCAAAATGCATTTGGAAGTTTAGCCTCTGAAAGCAAGAATCTAACTCTCTCAACTGGAGTTCTATTCATCCTCTCTGCCAAACCATTCAATTGAGGCGTCTTGAGCTGAGTTTTATGATGGCGAATTCCTTGTTCCTTGCAATAGTTATCAAAGGGACCACAATATTCACCACCATTATTAATTTTTTCCCCGTCTGTCTCTCAGCTAAGGCCTGTAATTCCTTAAACATGCCAAGTGTTTGATTTTGGATTTCAAAGGATACACCCAGAGTTTACGAGAATGATAATCAATGAAGGTCACAAAGTAAAGTGCACAATCTTTTGACTTTACTTTAAAAGGACCATATAAATCAGAGTGTACTATCTCCAATAAATCGGGCTTTCTTGAAGGAGGATTGGCTGTGAAAAAAAACCCTTTTCTGTTTGCTAGCTAAACAATGGATACACCTTTTCAGCTTTGCTTGTTTCACTCCAGAAAGCAAACTTTTCTTAGCTAAACACATAATCCCCCTCTCGCTCATATGACTCAATCTTCTGTGCCACAATTCTGATAAAGTATCACTTTCTACCAAATTTATGGATTCATTAAGAATAGAGCCCTGTGTCACTTATAATTGAGAAGACTTGACTCCTCGAGCCACTCTAATGAACACTTGGTGAGCTTCCATTGGCCATTAAAGAGGGTATTATGGTAACCTTCATCATCTAATCTTCCTGCGGAGATCAAATTGAAAGGAAAGTCTGGAGCATGCTTGACATCCTGAAGAACTAACGTTAAACCATTATTAGTTTTCAAACAAACTGCGCCAACACCAAACATCTTAACTTCATTGGTATTGCCCATCTTTAACACTCCAAAATCAACAGGAGTATAAGATGAGAAAAAGTCATTTCTTCGTGTGACATGTGAGGTAGCTCAAGAATCTACTATCCAGCTCGTCTCATGGGATACCAAATTGATGACGTTTTCATCATAAGCAAAAAGAAGGTCATCTCGAATAGTAGTAGCAACATTGTTTTCATTATTTTCAACTTTCTTTCCTTATCTAATGTCTTGCTTCAACTTGTGGCAAAACCTTTTGATATGTCCTTTCTTGCCACAATGGTTGCATGTAATATTATGGTATTTGGACCTTGACTTACTTCTGCTTTTACCTCTATTCCTCGAACCTCTTGTTCTATCTCTTCCCCGGTCTTCTGTAACCAAGATATCTACTTGTGAGTACGAACCCTTTTCTCCTTACTTCCCCGTTCAACACACCACTCTTGGCATATTCCATGGTCATCTTACCTCCAGGATCTGAATTTGTTAAATAAACACGAATAGTTTTCCAAGAGTCTGGCAGAGTATTAAGAAGCCAAAGTCCTTGTATCTCATCATCAAAATTAACTCCCAATCCAGACAGCTGATCAAAGACACCCTGAAAATTATTTATATTATCAAGGATAGGACTGCCCTCCTTGTTTAAAGGTCATCAATTGCTTTAGTAGGAACAACTTGTTGTTTCCAGTTTTTGAAGCATAAAGAGTCTCAAGCTTTTTCCAGAACGATCTCGCATATGTATTATTCACAATATGGTTGCGTAGATTGTCTTCATCCCATTGTCGTATATATCCACATACTTGCTGGTGCTCGCAATCCCAATCTTCATCAGATATACTCTTGGGTTTATGAGCTGCAAAAATGGGTAGATAAATCTTCTTTACGAATAACAAATCTTTCATCTTGCTTTTCCAAACATTATAATTTCTCCCATTTAAATATACCATCTTGCTCATATTAAAATGGAAAACCCTTCAAATCGAAGGTAAAAACTACGGGATCACAAAGATCCAAAAAGTTTTACTATGACAATAAGAGGGTTACAAAAGTTCTCCAAATTGGCTACACAACAAGTGCCAAATACGAAGCAACAATAGCAACGACAAATCAATTGAAGAATGAGGAGAAGTCATAAGACTGGAGCTACTATTCGGGGCTCGAAATCAGATGCTACGAGTATCAAAATCCGATCTTCACCGTTCCAATACGAAGATGTTACGAACACTCAGTCAAAATTTTAGCCCGATCCAACGGTTAGCGAATTGAAAAACGTGATTTGAAGTTGGCTGGTCGGCATAAGAATTTGCAGCAAAACAAATACTTTTCTTCTCTCTTCTCTATTGATGAAAGCTCTCTCAAAAATCACTCTTATGTGCTTAAGTCTTTCAAAGACTTGTACCAATGAGCATTGAACAATTCTCCAAGTTTGTCCTATTTATAGATAATGACTAGTGCTTTCTCTTAAAGCCAAAACCAACTTTAAATATGAACAAAAACCGAATCCAATTCCGAATAGAAATATAAACCAAAAGAGAATAGGATTAGGCCATTGGGCCTTTGGCTGGACAACATGGGCATGTGCCCAACAAATTTTGTTGTTGTTCAAGGTTTGCTTTACTAACTTCCGCATGACATCTGATTATTTTGATCATAACAAGTGGTATCAGATCAAGGTTCAAGACAGGTTCATCTTTCCGTGTTTAGTTCTAGCCGCAACCTATTTGACGATAATTATGATTTTTGTATGACAAATTTGACCGGAGTACTACTCACGTTGAGACAAACTTTGCGGTGGAGATTTGGAGATGCGATTTGTTGAAGATTATGAGAAGAAGGTGGATCAAGTTTATTTTGTCAGAAAATTCAAGCCCGCGGGCGGGGGGGGGAGGAGAATTGTTAGGTGTTTGCCACAATTTTCTTGCCATATTTTGTTTTCCTTTCTGTTGTAGGATAGAGCAACATGTTTACTATAATTGAGTTTTTCTTTTCTTGTAGGAAAGGTTTGAACTTCTATAAATTGAGGACTTCTTCTTATTCATCAACATCCACAATTAATGTAACCATACAGGGTTTCAGAGTCGTATTTAGGGGGAGAACCTTACGGGAAAAGTGTTAGTATGCCACTTGTATTTGCCTCTTCGTGAGGTTGTTCTCTCGATATTTTGTACTTTCTTTTAAATAGTGGATTGCTCATCTCCGCTGTGGACGTAGGTCAATTGACCGAACCACGTTAAATATTTGTGTCTCTTTTCTTATATTTCTCTTTTATTGTCTGATTTATCGTTGTTCAAAGTTTTCTTTACTAGGTTCTGCATGACACCCGATTATTTTGATCCTATCACTCCTGCTCCTAATATAAAAGGTATATCACCCCTCACGTTTAGATAGCCACCAGCCAACGATAACCATTTAAGTAAACAAAAGCGAAGCAAACCCTGCATTGAAGCTAGCAGAAAATATAATGGAGAGAGTGCGTGAAATTTGAGAAATGAGGTCAGTATGGTGGTGGTGGTGTTGATGATCCTAAACTTTACCTTCTTTCTCACGTCAATAGTCTCTTCTTTCTCTCTCCTTCCTTTCTCCCACTATAAAATCATTCCTGTGTCCTCTGTTAATTCTACCATTATTAGACATAATTCCAATATATATCCTTCCACTATTCTTGTATTCCTGCATCATATATATTTGCAGAGATATATATACATCTTCTAATTTCCTAATAGTACTTCCTCTTGACGTTGGTGTTGCATGAGCCTGACAAACCCAAAGGGCACGGCCAAGTTCAAGACGAGCATGAACGTCATTTTGTACTAATTGACTTGCATAGTTTGAATTAATGGGGGATAATAATGTAAACCTACCACCTGGTTTGCGGTTCAGCCCAACAGATGAGGAGCTGGTTGTTCACTTTTACCAATGTTATTTTCTCAAATCTAATAAAATATGCATCAATTAATATGGGTATCATGGTAAATTATGCACTTCATTTATTATTTCTTAAGGGGCGTGAAAATTCAAAACGTGCCAAAAAAAATGTACGAAAGAGTATGTAATTAATCATAGGAAATCATTTTTTCATACGTTTAAATTATGATACGTATCGAAGAATTTCAGAAATCCGAGGCATGGCCAACCATATTGCGTATGCGTATATATTTCAGAAAACTCGAAATTATCGTGATTACTTAGTGCTATCTTTCCTTTATCTCCCCCCTCCCATCCTTTTTCATTTATAAATCTTTCGCATATGCTCTTCATAATTCCAAATAATTTCCCAAATTTCAAGTAATCTTGAGTTCATTATAAGTTGAATTGTTCAGAAAATATTAAGTAAAGAAACTTTATTTTTTTGGAACATTTTTAAATAATTAAGAGAAGAATATGAAAGATTTAATGGAATTGTAATAGTAGAAGGCTATTGTGACTCAGATTCATAATATTGCAGTTTAAATTCTGATTTTATGGCAACAAGATACAAATAAAGAGATGTTTATTTTAATAAGAAATATTGGCAAAGCATCAAATATCACTAAATTACATAATTGAGATGGATAGATATGTTTCACTTGCAGTGTCATATCCCCCGGGAGCAAGTTATTAGATTCCGAAGCAAATTAATTATATCGAGATTAAAGTACGAAGATTAAATAATGATAATATTAATTAGTAGCCGTACTTCTTTAATAGATGTTTGGTTTATTGGGGATTAAAATAAGATATATAAGGTATCATATAATAAACATGTGTTTGATACTTAAACTTGTAATTCATTTTTTCATTGTTTTATTCCAATATTAGCTAATTCTAAAGTTATTATCCCCTGCCAGATGAGATGTTATATAAGAATAGTACAAAAAACTCATGATATATAAATACTCTCGTTTACTTATACCGAAAATGAAAAATTTTCCACCGAACACAGGATAAAGAATTTTACATTTTAGCTCGAGATCATTCCAATATTAATTTTACATTTCTTGTGTCACCAAGCTAAGGACCATGTTGTAATTTTCTTTTCATTTTTCTTGGTGGCTGCTTGTGTAAGCGTTGCATCACCTCTGATGTAAGCACACCTATCTCCTTGCATCCATTTTGGGTCTTCCAAGCTACCAATATAATTAACCAATCCTCAACCTAAGATTCAAGACTTTGACAAAAAATAAAGCAACCAAACAAATAAACAAAGAAAAACAAGCACTGCCACAAATCAAGAATTCTTCGTATCAAAGTGTCTATACTTTTGGCACTATGGCGTAATTACTAGTCTTAACCTTTTCACCATGTGTAGCAATTTTTAGTTGTTCAAAAATATCCTGCACTTATATGTATTCCAAGTTCTTTAGATAAAATAGAAAAGGCCTATATGCCGTTTGGATGTATAATAAAATCTTTTCATTGCTTAAATATATAGCTCGTAAGCCCCACGCATTGTTAATCATCTCACCGATATATTACAAGACTGCATTTACAAACAACTGCACATGTTCACATATATAAATGTGTATGTAAGAGAGAGCGCTTCTCTTCTCTCTTTTGCCATTTTCTTGTTTCTTATTTTTTTTCTTTAAAGTATAAGTTATATATATTAACAGAGGCGGATCTAGGGTTTGTTGAACATGGGTGCACCCATAAAAAAAACTACAAAAAAACTATCGAGTGGGAATTGATCCATGTTCCTCAAGGCAAATAACCCAGTATACAACCAAGCGCACCATTCAATCTTTTTAGAGCATGGGTGCCAAAAGATAATATTAGACTAATTCTAAAAAAATATGTACATAAAATACTTAGTTTAACGGTAAGACCATGGGTTCGCGTGCCCCTGGGACAATAGATCCGCCCCTGCAGAGTAATCAACAGTATAAAAATTATTTACGGTATCAGTGCTTTGATATGACAGTTATAAATGCTCGTGCCTCAGCCCCCTCCCCTCTACTACCCCCCCCCCCCCCAGCGTGGAGGGCCCAACATGAAACAAGGAATTGGGATGGATCCGATTCTATGGATATTGGGTTTAGCTCAACCCCAAAAGTTGTAAAAATTATGTGGGATAGCCACTTTTTAAAGTGGTATTTACTTTTTATCCAGCATTTTTAATGCTTAGCAATAGTAGTCACTAGTCTATTAAAATTAATATGAAAAGACTGTGTTACCCTTTCTTCTATCTCTTTCATGTGTTAGGGAGAAGAACTGTGCCGCCGTCTGTGAGATACAATTTCCGTTTCCCTTAATTTCAAGGCATTCCCTTGAGTTCACTCAAAAGGGTCATGCTTTCTGGTAAGAACAAATAGAACAAAGGAGGAGAAAAGTTATTTCAGAAAGTGTAGTTGCAGGCCATCCATTGATTTTTCTAATGCTTCTTCATTTTGACTGTTTACCTGTTTAAGGAAAGAAATCAATTAATTAGATATTATTATATATCCAGATGATTATATGGTATGGCTTACTAGCAGTTCTAATACTAAGTACTCCACCCGTCCACGCATTATTGTCTTTGCATGTGCTAATTATAGTGTTTCTCAATTACTGCGAATGTTGAAGATAGAAATGGAAGATGTTCTCGCAACTTCATGCAACGAATCTCAAGATGTTATAAGAATGACGAGGGATTGTGAAGTTTTTGTAGGTATACATGATGAATACATGAATATTAATATACTGACGCTCAAAAGTTACAGTTAAGGACAATTGGTCCTGAACTTACAGTTATAAGTTCAAAAGTTAAGGACAATAGGTCCTGAAGTCCTGAACTTAGACTAACAAGCTCAAAAGTTAAGGACAATAGGTCCTGAACTTAGGCTAAGAAGCCCAAAAGTTAAGGACAATAGGTCCTGAACTTAGACTAACAAGCTCAAAGTTAAGGATACTTGGTCCTGAACTAATAGTTACAAGTTCAAAAGTTAAGGACACTTGGTCCTGAACTTACGCTAACAAGCTCAAAAGTTAAGGACAATTGGTCCTAAACTTAGACTTATAAGTTCAAAAGTTAAGGACAAGTAGTCCTTAACTTAGAGTTACAACCACAGAAATTAACAGGTGGCCCTGAACTTCGAGTTCCAAGTTCAAAAGTTAAGGACATGTAGTCCTGAAGTCCTGAACTTAGAGTTATAAGTTCAAAAGTTAAGGACACTTGGTCCTGAACTTTATGAGCAGAAGGGTGTTTTCATCCGGGCAGGTGAAGTTTATTAAATTTGTGGCTAAAGACTAAAGACATTTTAAAGAGTGGCTTAAAAGTAAATACATATGTTATTAGTGGCTAACCGTGGACTCCCCCCCTCCCCCCTCCAAAAAAAGTTAGGTCACATCATTAAATCGTTAAAAGAGCACGGGCTAGCCAGTTTTCGGACTGATCATTCAAAAATAGCCAGCGTTTGCCAAGTCATTGAAAAATAACCACTATTTTGCTGCAACAGAGACCGGTACAACATAATATACTGGAGTTCGGTGCACCTGTGTATGAACTTCCAGCATATTATGCTGGACCGATATACTTTGCTAGCTCCAGTAGTATAATATACTGGAGTTCCAGCAAAGTATACGGGAACTCCAAACTCCAGTATAATATACTGGAGTTCCAGTATATTATACTGGAATTCCAAATTATTATGCTGGAGTATTCTCCGGATTGTGAACAGTGTTTTCGTTCAAATTTATCTTTACATGAAAAGTGGCTAAATTTCGATGACTTTTGAAACTGTGGCTATTTTTGAATTACCACTTATAAATCTGGCTATTTTTGAATTTCTCCCCGTTCAATCCAACTGCTTCTTTTCTTTTCTACTTTCCATATAGGACTTTATTCACGCACGCCCAATAATATAAGTACATACAACTTAAATATTGAGGTAGTTTGGAGCTTGGATGTGTGAGCACATACTTTTTAAACAGTTTAATTGTGAGTTAAGGGAACTCCATGCCTCATATAAGTGATGTTGTAAGTTATTCCATTTTGCTTCAATTGGAAATTTGTTTGGTTTGGGAATATAACCAAATCCAATCAATCGAAACCATTATATATGATTGCTCAAGAACATGATGCTAGCTGCTTATGGCCCTAATATCAACTTGTTCTTTAAGCTCTTGTTTTTCTTGGTTTTCACTGAGAAATGCATCAGAAAAAGGAAGAGTGATCAATCATCAGAAGCTATGGTAGAAGTATTATTAATGACATGAAAACTAACGTCCATTCCAACCTTCTTCCTTTTTTGGGTTTTTTTTCTAGTGCGGGCAAGATATAATGATGTAATAGTATGAATAGAAACTAACAGACATATATAAATCATTGATGGGACCAAAGGTAGATTTATTTTCAGTAATGCTAAATAGGAACTCGGAAGTAAAAGTGACATATTTTCAGGTCTCCTGTTAATTTCTTTTCTTTTGTTTAAATTTTTAAGGATTAGTTACCTCCTATAGCAAAGGTAGATACCTTATTTATTTTAAATAAATATCATTTTAAAAAATTATATTACATAGCTACCTTTTGATTTTTATAGCCAAATATCTATTTATGGTCACCTCCTACCCTTAAGCCATAAAATACACTGCCCTCTCTCTCATAAAATACGCTGCCCTCTCTCTCATAAAATACACTGCCCTCTTTTTCTCGACCCTCTCTCTCTCAACGCCAGTTTTCTCCATGAATACAAACTCATGGATTCTCTCTCATCAGTTCCTCCGTCGATCGTTCTTCTGAGTAGTCAACAGGAATTTTTTTGCATCTACTTTCTTCAAGGATTTTGAAGAATCAATGATAAAGATGGGCAAAATTGGAGTCCTTACTGGAAAAGTCAAGGAAAGAACCTTTGAGGAGCACATATTCTGTCACCATTTGTATCAATCAAGCAGAAAGCTTTTCTTGAAATGGGGAAAATATGGATTGAAGTCTGCCTGATTTCCGCCACTCTACGACCTTTCTTTGCCTCCCACCAACAACCCAATTCGTGCCTTCAAGGAACATAAACGTGAGGTGCGATATTTGGGTTGTTCTTGAATAAGAGCGGAGTTTGGGGCTGAGCAACTCGAAGATTCTGTTACCTTTTTTTGAAATATATTTTAATGTATCTCGCTGTATTTCCATGTATTTTATTGTATCATTGTCTTTTCATTGTATTTCAGTGTATCTCGATGTATTTCATGTATTTCATTGTATTTAATGTCTCGCTATATTCCATGAATGTATTCATATATTTTTTTTAATTAATATAATTATGTATTCAGATGTATATATGTATTCAAATGTATCTACATTATGTATTCATATGTTTTTGCACTATAGATGACCTGCTATACTTCATGTATTCAATGTATTTTTATGTATTTAACTATATTCAATGTAATTATATAATTTCTCTGAAGATTGCTATGTTTTTAGGGTATTTTTCGGTTGAAAATCTTTTTTATAACTGGAAATACAAATTTTTTGTGTTATAATTAGTTTGTTGAGTTATATTAGGAGTCTATTATGTTAATTGATTCACTTTCCGTATAAAAAACCTGAATAGACCATGAATTGCGCCGTGAATACAGTCGAATACAATAATCTGTCTAGCTGTAATTCCGTATTTCACGCCGTAAATACAGTCGAATACAATAATATGTCTAGCTGTAATCCCATGTTTCACGCCTAGAAAAGCTACTGTATTCATGAATACAGTAGCTTAAATATATCGAATACATTCTAAAAAACCTGAAAACATAGCTATAGGAAGTAATATAGTAAACGGTAGCTACAACTAGCTAATAACCACTAAAACATAGTGGTTTCTGAAAGTTTCTCAATTTTTAAATCTCTTGAGAACATATCAGTAGTAGTTTCACTTTTTGTGGACCATCATATCGTCACTAGTATTGGGCTGAATTAGTCCAGTTGAACAAACATTAGATGGGCTCATGTTATTCTGATTGGATTTTTATATTCCTATACCACATATGAAACCTTATTACCCTCAATGTTTAAGGTTTGATTTAATTACAAACCCGTATACCAAATTACCAATCCTACACCATACTTAATTAAGGGTCTAATTAATGGGCAGTTTTTACTCCTTAATTAAAGGTATCCATATATCCCACGTTTCTCTATCCCCATAATTCCTAAGATATTCTCAACCGCAATTGGTGGGATATACTAACTATCTCCAACTACGCTAATGGTCTGGTAGAAGTTGATACAACGAGGGTTCAGAAGTTTATAGCAAAGAAGAGATGATTTTGGTAGAAAATATCCATATTTTAATTGTTGTGTCGTTGTCATGGTGAATAAACAGAAGCTTAGCAGTAACTTGTGCACAGAAATCCTTCTTCTCTTCTTTCTGTTTCTTCATCTTTTCTTGTTTTTTTTTTTCTGCACGTCTTAGTTATTAGTAGCTGTATTATGGATCTTGAAACCCTATTTTTTTTTGGGATTTTTACAATCCTATGCCACATAGGAAACCTTTTGTAGTCAATATTTTTTTTCAACATAGATCGTAGTTTAATTGTAGTATAAATGTAGTAATTTTGTAGATACCCTTAAAAACAATACAGCTTTATACAATACTTAAACTGATTTGTAGTTTATTTGTAGTTTATTTAAAGAAATTTTGTAGGTCAAGAGAAAATTTTGTAGTCAACATTTTTTTTCAACATAGATCGTAGTTTAATTGTAGTATAAATGTAGTAATTTTGTAGATACCCTTAAAAATAAATACAACTTTATACAATACTAAAATTGATTTGTAGTTTTTTTTGTACAAATTTTGTAGATGAATAGAAAATTTTGTAGTCAATATTTTTTTTCAACATAGATCGTAGTTTAATTATAGTATAAATGTAGTAATTTTGTAGATACCCTTAAAAACAATACAGCTTTATACAATACTAAAACTAATTTGTAGTTTATTTGTAGATAAATGTAGAAATTTTGTAGATATTAACATAAAATCAGACTTCCTCTTCTCCATTCCTTCTTCTTCTAAAAAAATACAAAGATGAGACCCATTTTTTATAATCAGATTTTTCCCATTCAATTGTAGCATGATTGGGATTTTAGACACGATCGAGTGTTGTTGCTGAGGTATTGTTCTATATTTTATTATTTTTTTGATTTGTGTATTGAGAAAAAAAAGATGAAGAACAGATTTGATTTCAGTTTGTTGAAGCTTTTAGTCTTTTTTTTTTTTGAATTACGAAAAAAATTCCAATGGCTTTACCTACCAATCAAATCTGATCTGGAGAAAAATACGCAGATGAGAAATCTCCTTTCCCTTTTTAAAAATTGAATTTAATGTAGAATCAATTAACACCAAGATTCTCTCCTTAATTTTAGCGCGTTTTTTAGGGAATATTCTGCCCTTTTAATGCCTAATAGTCGAATGGTATATAAATTGTAGTAAAAGTGTGGACTGAGCGGGTAATTAACAAACTATGCACATTTAGGGTGATAAGGTTTCATATGTGGTATAGTTAGGAAAAAATCCCTATTCTGATTTATGGATAGAAGTTTTTACTTATGTACTACTTTAGAAACTTATTTACCCTCATTGTTTAGGTTTTAATTTAATTACAAATTGATATACAATTTACCAATTACATATATTTTATTGACAATTTAATATCCCTTAGTTATAGCGCTTTAATTGGTAACCAATCCTAAGCCTTCAGGTTTCTACTCACCCCCACTGTATCCCAACCCCCCACCCCCACGTAACGAATCACCCAAAATATATAGAACAACAAGTTTCGATCTTAAAACGTCATGAATGAAGAGAAGACATGGAAATCCTACAATCAGTAACAAAAAATAACTAAGAACATATTTGGCACAACTTTATTACTCTCCCGTCGATAAAAATGGTCCAAAGTTTTGCCTTATATTGATTAATGAAGAGATTAAACCATTGGCACATGCATTAGGCGCGGCACAGATATTGATTAAATTGAGCATAAAGATTTTTATTCATTGATTAAACTAAGAATAAAGATTTGAATTTAAACTTCATTGACAACCATTAAGAAACTTCGAAGCTTTTAATTCGAAAATTAGGTTTCGATTCAATCGTTATTTATTTAGATTGGGTGTTGTTGAAATGATTGGAATACTATTTGGAGTTTATATCTCAATTTTGAGAGAATTTGGTGAAGATTCGAGGTGGTCTTGGTTGGAATTTCATATTGAACCTTGAAAAAGAAACATAAACAAATTGTATATATTTTATATGTCGAGTGAAGAAACAGTATACAAAATATCTACAACGTATATAATTGTATACAAGTTTTATATAAAATGTATGTAAATTGTAGTTTTTAATCGGATTCTGTGTAATGTGTATTTAAGTTGTAGATAAATTGTAGACCATGACCGTATTTGTATATATTTTGTAAAAAAACTTTAGTTACTTTCTGTAATATAAAAACTTAGACAAAATCGGGTAAATAAGTTTAAAAACTCGTATAAATACGAAAAGTCCCCTTATGGATATATGGACTGATAGGAAGAAAAAGAAAGAGCCTATGGATGTCTTATAACGACAAAAAAAAATAATGGAATTTTTACATTCCTATACTATATATAAAACTTTATTATCCTCCCTAATCAAGTTTTTGTTATACCCCATTTTAACCGCGTCAAATTAGAGTATAACATATTAGTAATTCCGAGGTTTAATTAATTTAATAGAGTCGCCACCCAATTAATTATGGTGAATTAGGGCACCTTAAGTTAATTAAAGTAATGTAATAAAGTATAATTCTGTTAATGATCTACTTAACCTCAAGATTCTAAGTAAGGGTTCAATTAATCTAAAGGGAAGGTTATTAAAGCACCCTTTAAGATCCATACTAAATGGTTAACCTACCGGACTTAAATTAATTAATTAAGCGTAAATGTATTGTGATAAAGTAGTTGCTAAGTATGAATATCAGTGCGACTTATATAGGTCTAGATTGAAGAAAATATTTGTAGTTGAACATGGTTATATCTTCAAAGAAAAGATAAAGGGATTTCGTATTCAAGGCTTTCTCAAAAAAAAAAAAAAAAAATACTGATATTTGATCTCGAGCTTTAAAATACTAATTGAGCAAGAAAATGGCCAAATATGTTCGAAGTAAAAAAAATCTGATTTTGGAACTGCTCAATTCAAAATTGGAACAGCTTCTAGTTCATTTCAACTTAGTCAAATAAGTGAAAAGTTAATACTACTTCCTCCTAAAGTTCTCAAGCAAGTTGTCGTATCCCATGTGATGAATAAGTATCCCATTGTTTAGAGGAAAAACTCAAAATGATTAAATAAAGTATAGTTATTAATTAATAGCACATAATTAAAGATGCTAGTTATGCCAGCAAGTAAACAAAAGTAGGAGAAATAAGATGGAATGATAAGAGCCATGTTCAGCCTCCCAGAGTGTTAAAAGTCTTATGTATTTCGCTGTTGACAAGTGCAAGAATGAAAATATGATATTGTGAATCGAGTCCCGCATTGGGACTCCTTGAGGCTCCGCAAAATCACGTAAACAAGAGAAAAGAAAAGACAAAATGGAATTAGAATCCTTTATCATATGAGCATAGTAAATCAAGTAAGTAGAATTATATAGCATTTTAACTATCAAGACAATAAATTGACAGATTTTCATATAAGGCAAGATATATAACATTAAATATCCTTTTTTAAAGTTAAAGTAACTCTACACTCAAATATGGATTCTGTTATTATAGTTATCTATATAAATATCACATGGCATATTCTCTTTAGCTACAGTGATAGCCACAAACCAGCATTTTGGAATAAGCAACATAGCGAGTTCATAAAATTTCCGATCCTACATAAAATCTTTAAATCTAATATTTCTGTAATGCATAAGAACTTAAAGGCGATGATCATGAAAAACCAGCAAAAAAGTTATTCTCATTTTTCTAATGTTCATTAGCATGGTATCTTATTAACGAAAAAAGTAACATAAGTAAGATAAAAATCTAACCCCTAAATGATTACTCTACTTTGACTTAGTCAGAAATTCTAAAATTTAGAAGGAATGATTTCTACACTTAAATCAATAGCTTTGCTTCTTTACAGGTATATGAAATCAACACTTATCCGCAAGCAGTTTCGATAAACCTAGCAATTGATAATTTAAAATTAATATCCTAGGCTATAGAAATAAAACCTTAAATTCATGATTCTTCAATGTGAAATATATCTCTAGGTTCGAACAAGTTTGTCACGCAAGAACAGTAAGGCACACCTAAAAATATAATTTCGAATAGACTTCTATACATAATATAACTAAACCATATTCAACAGCACTTAAACCAAAATAAACACGATGAACTTGTAAGAATACCAGAAGATTCTTTCCCTAAAGAACAAGATTTTTATACAAAAATAAAACCTAAGTCATGATTTCTGATTAAACGAAACAACACATATCACATTAACAATAATAGGAAGAAAAAAATAGAATAAACAAGAGTTTGGAGAGAACTGACCTTTTGTGGGGCAGTGAACAAGGGCTTAAAGGTCGCTTCAGATCTACTCTTTTGGGTTTCGAATTGAATCTTGAGAGAGAGATAGAGTACAAAAATTAAAAGTGTAAATACAATTTTTTTTCGAGATTCCAAAATGTCCTCTTCGACTGAAGGTTTTAGGCGTAATTTATAGGAAGAAAAATCTAGGGTTTCATGAGTGGGAATTGAAGGAGTCGTTTGAACTCTGACCCGTCACATGATCTCCTTTGCTCAGCAAATCAGATTTTATGAACGCCCCCACAAAAACAGCAGAACAAAAAAAAAGGGGCAAGCAAAAAACAAGTACTAAAACTTCATGCTGCATCATCCCCCCCCCCCCCACTTCACCAGCATACTCATCGTCGTACCAAGGGTCAGAGGCAAGCCTATCTAAGGCGTCTTCATCACCGTCTCCTCCGGGCGTATCGGGATCATAACCACAGGCGTCACGAGCCGCACACGCCTTAACATGAACATCCTCAAATTCGGCCTCGGAAACCTTCCCAGCCGCCTTCAGAGACCTATATATGTCAAGTTGAGCCTCAACATGAACCCACATTTCATACAACTCCCGTGACACACCGGGAGCAATAGAAGTATGAGAAGTGGACGGCTTAGCCTGCACCTCCGTCTTCTCGGCCCTTAGGGCGACAATCTGCCCATTCTGTCGAGACAACTCCGCCTCCAAATCCCCAATCCTCTCCTCAAATCTCGCTTCCCTAAGCGCCACAGTTTCTGCCTTAGTAGCTCGCTCGGAACTGCAAATGTGAAGGGTGTCCCCTAGGGCTACCGCCTCCGCCACATCAATCGTTCTTGCTCTCTCAGCTCGACCCAACTCTTTAACCCCGGTGCTCAAATCATCCTGCAAGTTGACGACCCTTGTTTCGCTCTGCACGAGTTCTACCTTTAAAGACGCCACCTGCGCCTGAAGGTCAGCATTTTCGGATGTCATTCCCTTGCTCATCTCGATCTCATCCTCCTTAGACTTCAACACCTTCTCAAGCACACTACATCTGCCAATGGCCCTCATAAGCTCTTCGTCTTTCTCCCTCAACTCCTCATCTTTCTGCTTGAGCCCATCACGGAGCGCCTGAAACTGGCAGTCCTGGTTAAGAAAGTCAGCAAACGTTCGATGCTTAGAGCGATACTCTTTGTACTTGGACATCACCTTCTTGAAAATGGTTGTCCTTCGTTCTTCCCGCCGGTCACGCTCAATCTCCATGATGAGAGTCTGACATGAAAAAGATGGGTCAGCCAAAGCAAGTTACGCATACGAAATGATTTAACCTAAGATGGGAAAAACAAACTCACTCGCAGGGCCATGCCAGATATACCCAATGATAGATCCGCATCCCTCAGCGTCTGAAGCGTCCTATTTTCAAAATCCGCACACAGAGGAGCGAAGGCCGGTACCACCCGTTCCGAGTTGGCCAAGAGATCGTAATCCACAGGAATAACTATGTGCCGATCAGGCCCCTCTGTCCTTATCTCCACTTGGGTGTACCTCTCCTCAAAAGCTCGCACCTTCTCAGGGTCGATATCGGAGCCCGACCCATCATCCTCCACAAGGATGGTTCTACCCTTCCGTCCGCGGATGATGAGATGACCCCGACTATTCGTGAAGGTTCTCCTCTGACATAGCTCCCCTAGACCCCTAACGGCCCTCCTTCTGTGACGATAGACGGTGCAGGAGCAGCCTCAATGCTCAGTAAAGGTGCCGCCTCCGTGCCCAAATCAATGGGCCTTTGCGACTCGGTATCATCAACATCAACCCTTCCAATCTCCACCTTCCGGTTTTTCCTCGGTACCGTCTCCCCTTCGTCATGGGACGACTCGTAAATTAAGTGCAGGACGCGGTAATCAGAGGTCTCAGCCGACATGACGGCTACCTGTGGGGAGGAATCACCCAACGGCGGAGCTAGAGTATGATTCTCTCGTGCCGACTCAGCTAGTACAAATTGCATTCCTACCAAAGAAATCGCCTAACGAAACATGGGCACCGGAGCCTTCGACTTCTTGGAGGCCCGCCGACCTAACACGAAAAGAAAATTGTGTCTAACAAAAATGCCAACGAGACAACAATAAGCAAAATAAAAGCAAAAGGGTCGCAGAAAGGAAAATCACTTACTAGTTGAAGATTTAAGGCCGAACCGCCTGTTAAATGACAACCAATCACGGATCCTTACAATATGAGGTAAGACGCGAGCCACCCAGTCTTCGATATTAGGAACCGGGGGAGGTATACGTTTAACAACTGAAAGTAGAAAGGCACGAGCAAGTCAGAAACAAAAGAGAGATAAATAAAACACATGACGAACATTAAGAGGCCCTTACGATTAAAATTCCACCGCTCTAGGAACCCGACTAGGTCCGCCACTAGATGCTCGATCCTGACAAAGATATAGTAGCACCAGAACCGGCGGTTCGCCTTATCATCCATCCCCATCACCAATCCTTTGGTCCCACGATGGCGGAGATGGATCAGCGTGCCTCTATAAAAACTAGGCGTGAAGAGGTGCAGCAGATGACGAATGGAGACGTCACAACTGGCCAATTCTGTGAACTTCGCCAACATCAGAAAGGCTTTATACAGGTAAGGGGAAAGCTGTGTCGGGAAGATGCCATAAAAGCGACAGAATTCCTCAGCAAGTGGGGGAAGAGGAAGAGAGTAGCCCACCAAGAACGGGTATTGGTAAAAAGCACAATACCTGGACTTGTATTGAATCATTCCCCGCCGGAATGATGTCAACGTGGGCAGGAATGCGAAATTTAGACCGACAGTCAGATATTTCCTTTGACCCATGACTGATAGCACCTGCTCAGGAGCTGGGGTAGGTTCTTTTTGAAAGCCATTTCTGACCGACAGGTTCTGTGTGATTATCTCCTCTACGGTAGGAAAACTTTCATCTTCCGCAATCGTAGGTTCGCCGCTACCGGAAGGCATACCTTCCGATAAAGGGGTGGCATCAGAAGCTATATCAGAAGTGCGATGGGGTTTTTCATTTCTGCAATAAACGCGTGTACAGTAGAACCGCCAGAAGGTAATCAACGGGAAATGTATGGTTAACAGGAAAGCTAGAGCTAAGAAGCAGAAGGAAATTAGAAGCAAGGGTCAGAGCAGAAACAGAAGAACAAGCAAAGTACCAAATAAGTATGAAATTCAAAAGCCTCATCTTTGAACCTCCCTTACCCTATTTATAAGGTATTATGGCACCGATATCGATGCAAGAAACTGTCACTGACGCTAAGATCGAAGCAACAGAGGCACTGGAAATGATGCATGGCATCGGGAAGATGGGTAATGATGACGCGCGTGGTCATGACGCCATCCTATGTTAGCCACGCCAACCACAACCTTTGATCCGACCCGTCACCAATGCGACCTCGACCAATTCAACCCGTCCGCCATGGAGGAACATTTTTGTGATTAGATACAGATGAAATTCGCTCATCAAGGACTCCCAAGAGGACGACCTCAATAAGCGGAGGGACTAATTGTATGGGTCAAAATTCGATCTAGCGTTGCGGGTGCAAATGGACGAGCTAAGGCCGAGGTCGAGATTAGGTACGGTCTATGGCGAGGAGTCGCTCAAAGGGGAAGATCAGTGCCAGGTCGGGTACAGAGTAACGGGTACAATTGTTAGAACGTTCCTGTGACTATGAATGGGAATATTCTGTTGAATATTCCCTCACATTGTACTTCTCTATGGTTTTCTAGGAATATCCTTTATAAATAGGAAGTGAGAGAGAATATTTAGGGGATTTGAAACTTCTGTAAAAGAACATCCTGTAAAAGAGTTGACTATCAAGAACATACAAAAAACTTGTCTTGTCTTTTTTGTTTGATTCCATCATACAACATTCTTCTTTAGTTCACAAGATCCGAGGGCACATTGTTCACTATCATTGCATGATGTCACACGTTATCTCTGAAGAAGGAATCATCCACCTCATCCAATATTTGGGTGGTTTATTGCTTCTTATTACATTAAATGTCATTTACCACATTTATTGTATGCATTTATTCTCATATTTATATCCAATCATTGAGCATTAATTCAGCATTTTATCGATTAGAACACGACACCATCTAAGTTGCTAAATTTTGGATCTAGGATTTATTATTGTTGACTTGGATTTACCCTCTATCTTCTGTTTAATTAGTTTAACAAAAGATTTCATACTTTTTGGTCAAACAATAAGTAATCCTTGTTTAGGGTGGGTAATATACAAAATTAGGACAATTTTAGTAAATAAATTTCAAATATTGTATAAGAAGAAAAAAAATTCCTACAATTATTGTGCATAATCCAAAACAAGTTGGGGTCGATTGTGGATATCTTATAACCTTTTAATTAAAAAGAAGAGATTGGTAAAGAAAAACTTTACAGGCTGGCGATTCCAGAGAGACGAGGGCAGAAATAAGCTTCTTGTGATATTCATTTTCCTTAAAACCAAGTGCTGTATTGTGGGTAACACATTAGCAGACGACTGCAGTAATACAAACAAAGGCAGAGGGCGGTCACATGAGTTGTTTTACCAGGTGAGGCATTGAGCGTAAGCTACATGAATCTTTAATTTTTAATATTTTATAAATAAAAATAAGTATTAAAATAAAGTATATAGAACTACATCTGAAAACGCTGATTTGATAAGCAATTGACCTAAAAGTAATCAAAACTACAATCAAAAGCGTTGGCCAAAGTAAATCATGAAGGATGATGCGTGTTTTATAATTTGCTAATTAATCACTTTTTCTTTACCCAGTAGAAGGTGAAGAGGTTCGTACTATTAGAAATTCGGTATTGTACAACTTTTTTTGCTACACAAGTACATAATCTAGAGACACAACGTAACTATATATATATATATGCTATTTTGTTTTGCTGTATAAGTAATCACAACTGTGTCGACTAAAAAGATGCACAAACACGTCTAATAGTTCCTTGAGAGCCAGTAAGTACACCAATTCTGCCCATTTTTACCATTGCATTGGCAAAATCAGCCTCAAATGATGTCCCCAAAAATGGGCTAAGAATCCCAAAGTAAGAATCCACAACTCTCTTTGTCGTCTCATCTCTATATAAATTTGCATCAGATTGTAACACAGCAAAGCCACTCCTAATATTCTGCAGAATTTGTCTGTCGAATGCTTCGCCGCTGCCCCGATCCATCGCTAACCTGACGTTAACGTTTCCGTTTTGCGGGCAAGTAGCCTTCAACTCGGGAAGAAAATTAGGGTTTATTGATGGATCGGAACCTCCATTGGGGGAGAAATTGTAGAGCCTTTTGGTCATGAAAAAACATGCAGTGGTACCAATTGTATGGGCAGCTGCACAGATACACAATATCAAGTTTGATACTTTTTCATTAGTTAAGCTACATTATTGTCAGGCAAAAACCTATGTGAACTCTTAAGAAAAATTTCAATTATAAATATAACACTAGCTACTGTGTTAAGAAATATATTTGTGTAACTTTGAAAAGATACTATGCGAAGATGTGATCTCTATTTCTGGTTATATCCAGAGGCCTATGTAATGTTATAGCACCGGGTTCATCTGAGCCCTGTACTTTCGATACAGAGTATAAATTTAGTGTAAAAATTCATTAAAATTATAGTAATATATAGTAGGTCTGAACCTATAACTTTAAAATATACAAAGTTCAATACTAAGAACTGTAAAGGCTGAACCCATAGAATTAAAATACTGGATCCGCCTCTAGTTATATCTAGACAGGGCAATATGTGCAACTTCAAGTGTCTGATCTTTTCACCTATTAATTCTTGACATAAACTATTTGGTGATCATGGTCCATCAATTAAGTAATCACGTGACGTTTAATTACATGGGATAGTCATCTTTTACACTAGAGTAGTAGAACATAAACTGAATCGAAGAACACAAACAAAAAAAACTTCAGGTCTTGTCCTTGTTTTATTGATTAATCTCGATATTCTTCTTTGCTATATATAGTAGAGATGAATTATTTAAATCTGTTTACTAGGGAGAGACGGAAAGTTAGTTACCACAAGCAAATTAAGTCATTAAATTTGAAAACGTTTCTGTCATAAGCAAATTAAGAACAAGTTGCTATAGCAAATATATGGAAGTGATTTTTATCGACTTCATTAGCTAAGGGACAAAACATGCATGAGTCACGTCTTCATGTATTTAATGTTATATATAAAGATCATAACAAAGACGTATGAAAGCATAATTAGCTCCAACAGGATGAAGAATCTTAGAAAGCCAAAATAAATACTCTCTTGGTTCACTTTTACTTGTCAACTATAAATTTGCATTCCCCTAAAGAAATAATAAATGAAGTGCATAATTTACCATAATACCCATATTAATTGATGTATATATTTAATGGATTTGAAAAAATGGTTTGAATGAGTAATTAATACTATGAGTATAACAGGAAAAAAGAAATTGTCTTCTTTTGATATGCTAAAAGTAACAAATAAAAGTGAAAATCTATTTTATAGAATACTGAACAAGTAAAAGTTAGCGGAGGGAGTAGATACTATATTCCCTACATTCCGTTTTACTTATCACGTATTTATTACTAAACATGATTGTTTTAAAGTACTTGTCGTTTATAAAAGCAAGAGAGAATAAATTCTCTTCATCTTTTTTTTTTTTTTTTCAATTTCCTTTACTCTAATAAATGTGTAGTAAGCAAAAAGTAATAATAAATTGAGATCAAAGAAAAATAAGGGTAATTTAGTCAGATTATTATTTTTAATTAGAATTTTCTTAAGGAGTGTAAAAAGGTAAAAGTGAAAATAAAAGAGAAAGGGAGTGAGTAAATAAATATAAATAACCAAGGTCGAGCCTTAACTTCTCATTCAGTTTCTACCTACTTAAAAAATAGGTTAATTTCTTTGTATTGACGTACGGTGTAACATATAATTACACAATTAGATTACCTATAAGATAATTATTGCCAGAGGCGGACCCATGTGTATGGTGAGGGGTCACCGGATCCCGTAAACTTCGGATGAAATCCTATATATATATATATATATATATATATATATATATATATATATATATATACGTATATACCTTGAAAATGGTTAATTTAAAGGAGTTGGCACCCTGAACACTAAAAGCCTTTAGGGAACACTAGTTGAACAGAATAATGTGCCCCGTCGAGTAAATTCTGGGTCCGCCTCTGATTATAGCTATAATAGATTTCCATAAGAATCAAATGGTATCCACAAAATATGCATGTATAATGAAAGTGTAGAAAATGAAATGGAGATATGAATGAATGATAGTGAGTATGTAGTATATATAAAACGTACCACTGAGGAGCACAAGGTCTTTGTCAGAGAGGCCTTTCTCTAAAAACTTAGCTTTGAGTTGCTGAATGGAATCTTCAACATCTGGCATGTTTTCAGCCAAAGATAAGTCTGAAACCACCCCATCTCTTCTTCCTGTTTCCACATCATAGGAAGGCCCATTTGCCTGTGCAATTAATCATCATCGTACACTTCAATTCAATTTAACTTCTAGACTAGCTATAACGATGAAATCAACAAATGATGTTAATTCTAAATTAAAAATTTTTAGCATATAAACTTATTGAAGCAATATCTGAATCCGAGGAAAATTAAATGCAAGAAAAGCATTAAGAAATATTCATGAGAAGAGCTAGAGATATAGAGAATTTGCATTTCTATTATGAGATTCCTCGTTAAATATCAAGTTTTTTGTATGCTGTAAACAAACAGAAGTTGTTTACATGATTAATCTATCTGGCCCTAGTAGTACGCTAGCTAATGAAATAATTAGTGCACTTTTTTTAAAGAAACAGAAAGAAGAGGAATTAATAATACCAAGAGTATAGCATCCCTAGCAGCCAAAGCAACAATGTCAGCACAAGAAACAAGTCCAGGACAAACAGCTTCAACCTCTACTTTTGCTTTCTCTATAACTTCAAATCCTCCAACACCCTGATGCCCAAATGCATGCCTTTCTGCTGTTTCTCCATTTTCTATTAGAATTGATCCATCACATCCCTGATTATCAACAAGAATAATAATTATCACCAAAAAGATTAAATAAGGATATGGTGATCAAATTAAAGTGAGCTTAAGTTCTTTTGAACTGGACCTGAACAAAGCAGTCATGGAAATGAAGTCTAAGCAAGACAGGAGCTATATTTTGGTTTGAGGCTGCAGCTTCACTGACAACACCACTAACTATGGTTTCAACATTAGGGCATGTTTGGCCATAAAAACCAACTTGGAGTTTGCTTTGTGAAATTCCTATTAGATGAGTGAAAATTAGTATGGCATAAATTAGTGTCATATTATTGGTGGACTAGATGGAGTCTGTTTAGGATATTTGAGTAAATTCTTGGAATGATAACACAAGATTAAATACAACTATTGTGCATGTGTTTCTCTGCTTCCCTTCTGTCTCAAGGTTTGATTCAAGTAAACTAAGGTAGAATAAGAAAGAGAAGAGGGAAGAAGTAGAGTTTATATAGATGCAATTATGTTCATGTACTCTGAGCACATGGAATTTTTTTTTCTTTTTCTATTTTTGGAGGGGTGAAGAGTGACCTGGTTTGAATTTAAATGAGGAACATAATCAGTATTGATTCACATAGCCGATTCCAATTCGTTTAGAATTCAGACGCAGTAATTATTGTTGTCGTCGTTCTATTTTTTGAAAGGTGAATTAGAGACATATACTTCTATGACGGGTTATCTGATAAGACTTTACTAAAATATTCACTAAATATATATAATCTATCTGTTTCAATTTATATGATACTTTTTGTTTTTCGAGATTTAAAAATTTCTTGAATTTTGACTGTTTATTTGGACATAAAATCTTTAAATTTGTTATAAATAGAATTTTATTTAGGGTGAATGTCTATATTTAGAGAGATTCTAGGGTTTATTACTTGGTGGCTAAGTCACCATCTCCCTATAAATAGAGGGGTCCTATTTCATTGTAAATCATCCCAAAATTCAATAAGAATTCTCTCTCTTTACTTTTCTCTGCAATACTCTTGTTCTTCTTTTATTATTTTATAACACGTTATCAGCACGAGACTCTAACCAATTGAGTAGAAGCTTTGGGATTGAGCATAATGATTGTCAATTATTCCATGAACTTCCTTCACGATTAAATTCTGGATTTAAGGTAAGTATTTTACCGTATTTTTCTCTTTTATTCTATACTTTGATTTTAAATACAAGCAAAGACAACAAAGTTTGATAATAACTTTAATGGAGTTTGTAAGAAATTATAACCACCTGAAGTGGTAAAATTTCTATGCCTCGCCATGATCAAATTTATGTATGATTGTGGGCAAAGAATTGAAAACTCGTCCCATCGAATTTGCCCCATTCTCATTCCCTTAAGAGAATGTGATAGCAGTATGTGATAAGTCTGAAAGAAGACAAAATTATTACTATGAATGTATCAATGGATATGGACGTGGCAATAGACGAAATTATAATCGTCATCATTTGTGGTAATGAGAACAATAAGGATTCTCAAAATAATCTTTCACTCTGTGAAAAATATTTGTCATCGATTTGACATGAGATTTTGTAAAGCACATATAGATGATTATGGTACGTTCATGATGCGAATGTGACAACATCTGATTTATGAATACATATTCATTCTTCAAAGAATATGAACGTGCTAGTGGTAGTGAATATACCGCACTCACCTCTAAAAGGAGGTTTGAGATGATATAAGAAAATAATGTCATTATTATGGCATGAATGGTCATTGGTCACGTACCTATTGTACGCCAAAATATTTTGGCATTGTGATTGTTAAAAGACAACGGTAATGCAAGAAACAGATCTTGCATATAATTTTGATCATAACCATAATGGTATAACTTTCTCTTTAAAAGAGATATTCACCATATGGGTGTTGATGAATATGTGGTACTACAAAATCAATTGAGAACTCTGCAAGAGCCAATTATACTATTTTGGAGAAACACAATTGATTATCAATAAGGTATTGTGTTGTAGTAAGTCTCAAAGAAACTTATTCAGTTTCCAAAGTATACGCGAAAGCGGTTGAGTATATTGAGACTATAAATAAAGGAAAAATTTAATATCTTCTATTACTACAACTTGTAGCGGGGTAATATATATGTGAAAGCTACCCGTTTTATTCTTCAATTTGTACTACATAAACAAAAGAATACCACAATGAAGTGGGTATTTATTGATATAAAAACTCATATCATAATAAACTTGGAGTTTATTGATAATTGCACACGTCATGGCGTAAATCTGAAGTTTATCAATATTGATAATTTATTCAGTTGGCATAATTGGTTTAGCCATATCAATTTAAGTATGATGTGCAAAAAAAATAAAAGAGAATTCACATGGGTAAATATTAAAGAACTAGAATGTTCTTTACGAATTCTATTATGTTGCCTGTTCTCATTAATTAATATACCAATTAAAATTGGGATTGAATCCCATGAATGCTGGAAATATCAAAGGTGAATATGGGCTCATTCACCTGCCATGTATACCACATAAGATGCATCTATGAGATGGTTACATGTGCGAATATTAATAACACGCAACATGGTGTTTTGCGAGGTAACTTGCTCAACAATTTAATTTCGAGCATAATTTCCAGATTTTCTATTCAAGAAGTTCATCTTGATAAGTTGGTTTACATCACAGTTGGTTTAGCAAAATGATTTATTAAGTGCCTCTACTTAATAGCTAAACAATTGCTTATGAGAACAAAGTTATCTATATCGGTTTGATATAGGTTATATACGAAAGTATATTACATTCTCCCCTTACAAGTGGTTCATGGTCAGGAACCAAATAATTCCATCTTATTATTATTTATGTGCGGTGTATATTTTGATTAACACCATAAAGCACAAAGATGAGTTCTCAAAGTTGAGAAAACAAGTTAGTTTTTCTAACATGAGGGGGAGACATGATAAACAGTTGAGAAAAAGTTACGTGGAATGAATTATCATTTGTTCATATAGATCCTCGAATAAGATAATATGAACTTGAAGTTCATAAAAGGATAATTCATGTGCAATATATTGCAAAGCATGCCAGACGCATTTGCTGACCCAAAGAAAGTAACTATATTCTCATTGCAAATGCTCATATTAAGTCCTATAAGGACAAAGTCTATGGTACGCTTATAGCATACAGACAAATCGGTTTCAAATAAAACTTCTTGATAAAGAAGATGAGCAAATGATCAAAATGATCATAATAAAGGAGGCAAGTGATCTAGAAGATCACATGACATAACACTTCATAAAATCTCATGAAAGATTCAGGTACCTGAATATATGAATGAAGAGATCTCTATGTTATGTCTTTATGAAAAAATATTGAAACTGATATAAAATGTTTGTCGGCGACATCTATAATAGCGCTAAATATATATGAGGACCTCAAGTCTGGAGAAACAATTCAAGTAGAATTTGGTTTCCTATGAAAGACATGTAGTTTTGAACATGTAGTTCAAACACTTGAAAGTATGAAGCCAATGATATGTGCAATCAGTTTTCGATATCTTATTTGTCTAGCATGACATGAAAACTTGATATGCATCTAATTAAAGTCTATTGTATGACTTATATGACAATCCTTGAAGGATTTAAATCGCTTGAAGCATATACAATTCTTGATCTTGAAGTACTACATCCTCAATGCAATTTGTGCACAAATGTATCTTGCTATAACTATATGCATGATAATATGATAGCAAGAGTTTTCACCTCTATGTGAAGATATTGAACTGACGATTCCAACAAGATCATATGAAGACAATCCATCTCTATCAAGAATGATGATTTCAAGGTGCAATATATTCATCAAGTATATGGCTGATTTATTTATCAAATATCTACCAAAGATCTTTTGAAGATGGTGCACAAGATTGGAATGCAAATGCTTAAGGATGTGAAGTGATGCTCTCATGAGGGGGAGTTAATACACGTTGTACTCTTTTTTCCTTACAAGGTTTTGTCCCACTGGGTTTTCCTTGCAAGGCTTTTAACGAGGCAACCAAAAGGCGTATTGTTAGATATGTGTACTCTTTTTCCTTCTCTAGAATTTTTTTTCCATTGGGTTTTATTTAATTAAGGTTTTAGCGAGACACATTATCTGTTGAATAGACATTCAAGGGGGAGTGTTATAAATAGAATTTTATTTATGGTGAATGTCTATATTTAGAGAGATTCTAGGGTTTATTACTTGGTGGCTAAGTCACCATCTCCCTATAAATAGAGGGGTCCTATTCCATTGTAAATCATCCCAAAATTCAATAAGAATTCTTTCTCTTTACTTTTCTCTGCAATACTCTTGTTCTTCTTTTATTATTTTATAACAAAATTTAAAATTCACATTTGTAAAAAATACGTAAAAAGTACTACTATAAGTTACAATAATTAATAGTAATTTTTTAGAAGTCATAAGAAAAAACTGCAGCCAAAAAATAATTCGTTTGACTCTCAAAATTCGAACACCTTCGGATAAATTGGGATGGAAGGAGTATGTATATAATATTTTTAAAATGAAAATGTTAAAATTTATGTGTGAACTTTTCAAAATTAATCATTCAAACCTCAATTAGAAGATTGATTCAAAAATGACCTTGTTATTATCAAACACCTTCATCTCAGAACAATTAAAGCTCCAGCTACCATATAGTATTATTTATGTTGACCATCTCAAAATTGCCACGTAAGCAAAATATATGAAAAACAAAAAGAGAGAAAAAGTTCAAATTCACAAGTTGAATTTAAGAAAAATGTTGCAAACGCCACAAAAAAGAGAAGGGGCCAGACTGGAGGGGAGGTTTGTCTAGCTAGGACTGATTTAAGGTTGACAGCAAAGGAATAGATGGCAATATAATGCTTCAACAACCAAGTTGCATGTTGCATGTTGCATGTTTATGTGTGGTTTCTGTTATCCTTTAATTTTATGATCATTTTGTAGTTTCATTTGTCAGTAAAGGGATTCACATGTTTATCCATTTGTTGTTTTGGTTTTTGGACCTTTTTGGTATCATTTGCTGGTTATGTTTATCAATTCTCTGTCAGTACTATGCAGTTATTAAATGTTTACTTCCCTTCTGTTCTGACAAGTCTTGCATTTGATCAACTTCATAAAGCTACGTGCTAGTAAGTAGTAGTAGTACTAACCCTATTAAATGATGTGTGCATGTAACCTTTTTTGATAAATTTTCATTGCCTATGAATATCACAATCTTTACTCTGGTTATTATCTATTTTAGCATTTTTTTGGTTGAATCATATCAATTTATCTTTCATTTTTAAAATTAAATTTATTAACCAGAACCGTGTAAGTTAAATTTTAAGATGAAAATTTTTAACTTTTGAAGTGATTGTGACCTTTTTCTATGTCTTTACCCTTAAAACAGATAACAATTAAATTTGTATGCGGTTTTAAGGATATATGGATATATTTAATACAAGTAATTAAGAATGTTAAATAAGCAAATTAAAGATGAAATAAATAACCAAACCATTTATGACGTTGAGTCCGGGCTCGAATTTTAGCTTAATAGTAGTTTTACCCTCGACCGGGCCATCAATTCGAAGCCAAATGTGTATGGAGAACTATGATTAAAATAAGAACCTTTCAATAGCTAAAAAGCACAGAAATACGTTTGTTATGCCTTGATATGCGTGTTACAATGTGTCTATTAAATAAAAAAATTCTCTTTTATACAGTAGGGAAATTTTACCCCTAATACATTTCTAAAAAAGGTAAAAATCCTCCTTGTACATCAATCACTGTGATGATCCCATAGGTCATCTTATAATTTAAAACCAAATTCTGTGTTCCGAGGCCTTTAAAACCTCATTTTATCCCTCCTCGATTTGCGTGCACAGTCTAGGCATGTTTCCGGAAAAGCTTTTATTTTGAAAGTTGATAAAAATAATAATTTTTGCCTTTAAAAGATGATTTGGTTGACTTCGGTCAACGTTTTGAGTAAACGGGTCCGGACTCGTGCTTTGGCAGTTCCGATGGGTCCGTATCGAAATATGGGACCTGGGCTTATGCTTGGAATTGGATTCGGAGGTCCCTAGCCCGAGTTATGAATTTTAAAAAAAATTGTAAGTCTGAAAATTAAATAATTTTTAAGAGATTGTTAATGTTTGATCTTGTTGGTGTCCGTATTTAGGTTCCGGAGCCCGGTACAGGTTCAATATAATATTTAACTCATGTCAGTGAAATTTGGTGAGAAACGGAGTTATTTTGACGTGATTCGGACGTCCAGTTGTGAAAATAGGAATTGTGAAGTGTTCTTGGGAAATTCATGTGATTTGGTGCTAAATTCGTAGTTCTAGGTGTTATTTTGGCGCTTTGATAGTGCGAGCAAGTTCGTATGATGTTTTAAGACTTGTGTGCATGTTTTGTTTGGAGCCTCGAGGGCTCGGGTGAGTTTCGGATAGGCTACGGAATGAAGTTGGACTTAAACATTGCTGATATCTGCAATTTCTGGGAACTGGCCTCTGATCTCGCATTCGCGAGACCAGGGTTCGCATTTGCGAGCATGACAACTTTGCATTTGCGATGAGTAAGCATTTGCGAGCTACTCATCGCAAATGCGAAGAGTAGCTGGGCCAGGCAGTCCTCGCATTTGCGAGAAAATCTTCGCATTTGCGAAGTTGGTCTGGGGAAGGGGTTCTTCGCATATGCGAAGCAGGTGGTCGCAATTGCGATCCCAGTTCCGCATTTGCGACAGAAGCAGAAATGTGACAGGTTCGCATTTGCGAGCTTCGCAATTGCGAAGCTCAGGTTGCAATTGCGACATTTGCAACTGTGTAAAAGGGACTTAGACAGATTTTTCATCCATTCTTCAAATTTTCAAAACCTAAAACACAAGAGGCAATTTTCCAAAGATCATTTCTTCCCCAAATCATAGGTAAGTGATTCTTAGCTAGTTTCTTTCAATCATTCACTTCATTTTATAAGATCTCAACCTAGAATCTAAGATTTTCATGGTGGAATTGGGAATTTTTGGGTAGAAACTAGGGATTTCGAAATTTGGGGATTTAGACCTCAAATTGAGGTCGGATTCCAAAATTAATTATATATCCGGGCTCGGAGGTGAATGGGTAATCGAGTTTTGGTCTGAATTTCGGGTTTGGACCACGCGGGCCCGGGTGTTGACTTTTTCAAAAATTGCCTAAATTGAATTCCTTGCAATCGTGGATAGTTCCTAAGGCTTGAATTGAATTGTTTGATTGGTAATTTGCTAGATTTTATTGGTTCGAAGGCTTTGGTGAAGGGAAAGGCGGTGATTGAGCTTTGAGTTGGCCGTCGGAGCGAGGTAAGTGTTGTGTCTAACCTTGGCTTGAGGGATTAGGTATTGTTGCCTATTTGCTACGTGTTTAGTTGTTGAGTACAACGTATAGGTGAGGTGACGAGTACCTATGCGTTGTTGTCAAGTCATAGCATGCGAGTGAGTCTTATTCTTGTAATCGTGGTATTCTTTAATCGTATTGTTCATGCTTAGACTGGTTATTCTTTATGTTGAGCAACTCTTATCATGTTTTACGGAATTTGATATTGATTGAGTATTGACTCAAAGTTGAGGTTGGCATTGTGGAACTAAATGTTGAAGTGAGATAATTCTATCTCCCCGTTGTTATTGTTCTTGTTTGGTGAGGCGGAGTGTAAAGCACGAAGGGTGATGCCGTGCCATCTTTATATTCATTCATGTAAGGAAGAGAGTAAAGTACGAAGGGTGATGCCGTGCCATTTCATATTCATGAGTGTAAAGCACGAAGGGTGATGATGTGCCTTTTTATATTCATTATCATCGTTTCTTTCATTTATTATGGGTGAGGATGAGAGTAAAAGCACGAACGGTGATGTCGTGCACTTGTTTTTGCTATGTTTAATATTTCCATTGGTGCAAAGCATGTTGTTTGCTGTGTTTCTTTACTGTTACCATTTTCATGATCTTGTACTTCCCTCAGCATGTATTCCCCCTCCCGTTATTAATTGTTTAGCTTCTATTAGTTGTTATTGCTCGTATACTGTTTAATTGTACAGGTTTATGTATGTGTCTTATCCTAGCCTCGTCACTACTTCGCTGAGGTTAGGCTCGACGCTTACCAGTACATGGGGTCGGTTGTACTGATACTGCTCTCTGCACTTTCTGTGCGGATTTTGGTACTGGACCGTGTTGACCCAAGTTGAGCTGCTGACTTCAATCCCACAGGAGACCCAAGGTAGATCTGCCGGCGTTCGCAGACCCTGGAGTCCCTTTCCAGTTATTTCAGTTTAATGTTTCTTTATTTCGAAAACAGTTGTATTTTCCTTCAGCTAGTATTTGTAGTAACTCTTAGAAGTTCGTGAATTGTAACACCAGACTCTAGGTAGTTGTGTATAAATATTTGGGTTATTATGAACTTCCGCACTTCTTGAATATGTTATGATATAATTGATGTTATTTACTGAATCGTTTAAGAGTTAGCGTATTTAATTTCTAATTGTTGGCTTGCCTAACAACTGGAGGGTTAGGCGTCATCACGGTCCCGACGGTAAGAAATACGGGTAGTGACAATCACTGATACGCTATCGGCATCGGGCGAGATCCATGCCGCGATATCTGGTTGGGTGCGGGTATCACGGCCCTCTATTAGTCGTGTGTAACCGTTTGCAATGCTTTTCTAGGTCTTGGAGCTCGTTCCGGGTTTGGGGGTGTCGCCTTGACAGGCACGGTAGCGAGCACCCCATTCCAGCCTCGAACCAAAGAGTTCTAAGATTTGATTTCTATCTCATACATTCATACATCGTTTGACTCACCGAGAACTCGGGGTGTGTGCTGACCCCGAGTTCACCCGCATACAGATAGTCCCCTCGTTTCTCAGAGAGTAGGTGTGCCGAAATGATGGGAAATGGTTGATGAACCCCAGTTCCTTCCTTCATACGTTACAATCGAGATGACGAGTAAGCCAAAACGTCTCATCAGTCGCGTCCGTTCTGATTTCGGACACGTGTCAACCATCGGCCGGTCGCCTTCGAATGCGAAACGTCGCATAATGATTACATTTTCTCCTATAAAAGCTTTGACCTTTTGTACATCTTCCACTTTACGACCTTAAACTTTTATCTTCAAATTCTCTAGCGGCTATCAACTCTTTTAAATCTTCATCTCTTTACCTTTGATCTTCAAATCTTCATAATTTGTTCTTAGATTTCTACTCAGATCTTCTTCCTACCTACAAACCTTTATACCCCTTTCTTCTAACCTTCATATCTTTCCTTTAAACCTTCATATCTTCCCTTTAAATCTTCTTATTCTCCATATCGCGATGGCCAAGATTTCCAAATCAGTTCCTCAGCAGGCTGCCTCTTCATCTTCCCACCCGGCCACAGGTACCGAGGTGGCCGTTCCCGAGGTTGTTGTTCTTGAGACGACTACTCCCAAGGTGGTTGCTCCCGAAGTAGATGCTACCGAAGCGGACCCAGATCCCCCCATGAAAAGCTTTATTCATGGGGGTTGTTCAATCATAGATGACTTCAAAGTCGAGAAGGCCTCATCCAAACAAGACCGAGGTGAATGGGCATCGAGATATATATGCTCTATTACCGAAGATACCCTTCCCACAGTCCGAGAGGGCTGTAAATGGGGAGATAAGGACTTGGTAGTCCCTGGGCCTGAGGACGATATCACCACTTATGTGGAGGGGTATTTAAGTGTTTATACTTATCCCTTCTCACTGGGCCCCGTAGACCTAGTAGTTTTGGCCTTCTGCCAGAGATACGTGGTGTGTCTTGGGCAAATCCACCCGTCTCTTTGGAGGATCGTGATCCTCCTACGTTATTTTATGAACAACACCGAGTCTCCTCGGTTCACCCTCGACCACCTACTCTGTCTATACAATCCCCGATTTTTCGAGGGGGACTAATCAAGCTCACTCGCCGGGTCAGCAAGGCCCCATTTTCAAGCATCGACGAGGATTGAGATTGAGGCTGGCATGGGCCCTTCGTTTTGGGTGAAGACTGAAGATTTGATCCCTCCTGAATTCCTGCCATTTCCCGAGAAGTGGAATGCATCTCGTAAGTGTAGTTTTTCCGTAAGTGTCGAGTCTCCTTTGTTCCCTTTCTCACCATCATTATTTGTGATTATGCAGCTGTTGCTCGGGTTCCCAATGCGGTCCCTCGGCTCAAGGAGTGGATCGAAGGCATTTTGAGTGCTCGTGACACAAGTTTTTGAAGGGCCGATGGGAGGCTCGTTCTCATGGTAAGGATCTTCTCATTATAGTTACTATTACGCCCCGAACTTACAGGTTTGCCTAAGACGACCGAACTTAGGCATTGGAAGGGGACGAGGATGTGTCCCTATCCGTTAATCTCTCCATTACGGGATAGCCTAGGGCTGCCGCGGGGGAGAAGAAGAAGAGGAAAAGGAAGTCTTCGGGCTCCCCGGGTCCCGAGGTGAAGCCAAAAAAGAGGGCGACTTTCCGGGCTTGTAAACCCAAGAAGAGCACCAACTCCCGTGTGCCAGATTCTAACTCACTTCGTCGGCTCAGGGATGCATCTGAAGAAGATGAAATTTTCGTTGCTCACGGATCTACCCTTGCAGGGGAGTAGGCGGCATCTGAGGGAGAGATCCATGAGGCCGATCTCCCTCCGACGCGAGAGGCCGAAATGGAGACGGGGGCCGAGATCTCCCGAGAAGAAGCCTCTGTTCAGAAGGAGGTGACCAGTGTAATAGACATCATGGACATGCATTCCTACACTGATTCCATGCTTGAGGAGGCCCAAGCAAGAAAGGAGAAGTCAAGTGAAGGAGTTCACGGTGCGGACGACCCTCTTCACTCCTTCTTCAATAGCGTGGACATTTTCACTTTGGAAGATTTCTCCGGGCTGGGTGACCTGGAGATCCCGAAGAAAGACGTACCTTCGGAAGCTGGCGGTCCGAGTTCAAGCCCAAAACTAGTAAAACAATTTCCTGCTCCGAGTGTAGACCCCGGTCGCAAGAGAACGGTTATTCATACGGTCCCGAAGGATGCTCGGGTTCTATCCGCTTTCGTGGGCATAGCCAGCTACCTCCAACTCCTGGTGACCGAGGAGGACCAGGCAAAGATGAAAGAGGTGGGTGCGTCGTGTCTCTTCAATGAGGAGCGGCAGGCGCTGAACCGGGTAAGGCATCCATACTCCCTCTTGAATTCCACTTAGGTTTCGATATCTCTTAATATTTTCGTTGTTTTGCAGGCCTCGGTACTGCACCATGAGAGCTTCCTCCGGTATCGCTCCGAAATCAACCACCTAGAGTTTGAGCTCAAGGAGCAGGTTCGGAAGAAGGACATGTACAGGCTTCTCAGTGAGCAACAAGACGGGGCCGTCAAGGATCTTCAGGCTAAATTGGACAAGGCTCAGAAGGACGCATCGACCCTGAAGTGGGAACATGCCGACCTTGTCATAAAGGTAAAGGTCTTTGAAGTTAAAAACGAGGAGCTAGTCATGGTGTCTAACAACACAATCTCGTAGGTACAACGGAAGATCGACCAGATCGACCAACTCCGAGTCGAGATGAACGAGGTCCAAGCTATGGCTAACGGGTGGAAAAGCAAAATGGAACTGCTGGCTTCGGAGAAGGAAACCACCAAGGCGAAGCTGGCATCGGTAGAGGTTCAACTCCAGGTGGCAAAGGAGAAAACTGACAAGTGGTTTCATTTGAATGACGACCTCCAAGCACAACTGAGCTCGGCTATCACAGAGCGGAACGACCTCGTTAGAGAATACGAGGCAGTGAAGTCCAAGTTGGATACAACCTCCGCCGATGCCGAAGAAATGGTGGCCTAATACAAGGCCGACGTGGAGTCAGCTGAGGTCCGCCTGAAGGCAAAAGCCGAATAAATGACCGAATATAATCTTTCAATAGGTTATAAGTACTATTTTACAATACTAGTTATGTAGCATGTCAAATCATATAGCTAAATTGTTACTGGAATTGCATGATATAGACCTTAGTGTAATAAGGATATTCATATTAATCAGTATAGTTGCTACTTGCTACATGCATTTAGTACATTTTAAGCTATGCTAATTAACATGTATAATTTCATGATGTATACCATACACTAACTGGACATATTGACAGTTTAGACATCTTTTGGACTATCTAATTTACGATTTTTGTCAAGTTATTATGATATCTTTATATCATAGTTGTGCACCACTTAAATTGTTTTATTCAAATTAACGGACATGATATTTGCGTTGAGTTATAGAGATAACAATGTTCAATTTTTAACCGATACCACATATATTAGTTATGTAGTGTATAATAAGTATTTTTATACTATTAGTTCACATGAACCTGAAAATATGATACCACTAGAGTACTAATCGGTTTTATGCATGTAATCATTATAAATGTGCAGTATTTTTAAAGGCTTGAGGTAAGACATCGAATTCAAGTTCTGATGCCCGTGATAATAAGAGTTGGGTTTGAGTCCCAGCGCATTATAGTCTTACACGCCTTTATTTGGGTAAGGCATTGAGTTTGAGTCCCAATGCACTATATTGATGATATCATGATGACTAATGAAAAATAATGTATTTTTCATGAAAGAGCATGAAGCTTGTCCCACTTAATTTGCTCCATTCTTGAAGTGAATGTGATAGCGGTGCATAAAAAGTCTAAATGAAGACAAGTGGTTGACCAATGAACGTGGGCGTGCCAAAGACCAAAATAATAATAGTCATCATTATGGTAAATGTAAAAAGGAGAACAATAAGGGTTCTCAAAATAATTCTTCAAAGGTGAAGGAAATATGTATCAATGTTGTCTGTTAATACGAGACATGCTCACATGATTATAGTCCATTCCTTGACAATGTGAGTTGTGATAAGCATTGTAAATACAGACTCATTCCTGAAAGTGAATGTGAAAATATATATTTGATTTAAATTATGCATAAGAATGTATTTATGCATGGTTGAATAAATACCACAACTCACCTCTATGGGAGGTTTGAGAGAAAGAAAGATAATGAACATTACTGTATGGTTATATGAATATGTCATTGGTCGGGTACATGTGGTACACCAAAAATATTTTTCCATGTCTTATAAAAAGTTATTAAAGGCAAAATTAAAGCAATAAATGATTTTGCTTATGATGATTTTGACCATGACAATTATTATGATATGATTTTCTCTGTGGGAGATATTCACCATATGAATGGTATGACAAAAGATCTTGTAGTACAAAATCAATTAAGAGCTCCGGAAGAGCCAATTTGTTACTACCCGGATTAATGAAATTGTTCTTGACATTAATATTATAGTAAGTCTCAAAAGAAACTTTTTGGGTTTCAAATGTATTAGCCAAAGTGGTTGGTATATTGAGACTATAAATGAAAGAAAGATTGAATATCTTCATATTACTATAATCATGTCGGGTAAATATAAAAGGTTACCCAATTTTTCTTCTATTTGTACTACACAAGTATAAGCATGATGATGGAATCACATGCCACAAGTAAACTAGAGTTTACTGAAACAAATATTAGTTGGCATGACTGGTTGGCCATCCCGCTTCAATTATGATGCGAAAATTAATTGAGAATTCACATTGTCATATATTGAAGAAATAGAAGATTCTTCAAGAAATCACTTGTGTTGCTTATTCTCATGATATACCAGTTAAGGTTGGGATTGAATCCCTTAAAATCTGGAACGAATAAAAAGTGATATATATATATATATATATATATACCCAGTCACCTGCCATGTGGACCGTTTACTATAATATAATTTTAAAAGATGCATCTATTGTATGGTCACATGTGTGTTTGTTGTCAACTTGCAGTGTGAATTTGGCAAGGTTGATTGCTCAAATTATTAGAGCACAGTTCCAGAATAAAAATTATGATAATTTATCTTGATAATGCTGCTTTAAATCCAAGTTGGTTTAGCAGAAACTGTATGCCTCCAATTGAGCTAAACCATTGGTTATGAGAATAAAACTCCCAAATAGAAATTTGGTATGAGGTATATTATTTAATATACAACAGCACTTGTACGCATCTAGCCAACAAGTTATGATAAATTCCCCCTATCTTAATTGGTTCAAGGTCAGGAACCAAATAATTTCCATCTAGAAATATGGGTATGCTATATGATTTAATTATCCCACCACAATGCATAAAGATGGGTTCCCAAAGAAGGTTGGAAAATATTTTGGTGATCCCAGCATTAGGAAGAGAAAAAGGGCAGCTGAAAAAGTAAAACATGGAATGAATTATTGTGAGTGCACCTAGATCCTCGTACAAAAAAATATGAACTTGAAGTTCAATTCATTTGTAAAATATTGCCAGGCGCATTTGCTGACCTAAAGCTAAATGTTATATTTCAGCTGCTAATGCTCCAAATAGAATAAAGTCCATGATGGACATAGTCTATGGAACGCATGAAGCGTAATAGACTAATCGGTTCCAAAAATAAAACTCCTTGAAGAAGGAGAGGCGCAAATGATAAAGATGGTCATACTAAGGAGGCAAGTGCTTTATAAAAGCACCATGACATAACACTTTATGAGACCTCATGGGAGAGGCTCAGGTACCTGAAAATAATGAGATCTCGATAAGTTATGTCTTTATTGAGTGATGATGGAACCAATGTAAAATGATCGTCGGCGATGTTGTTAATATAATGTAGCACTTAATATTATTAATATTGACGAGGATCTTTAGCTCAAATCTGCCGTGGAATTTGGACAGATAAATGATTGGCCAAATGAAAAAATATGCAAAGAAATTAACTTCACCTGAAAAATGTGAAGTTGGACGGATAGTCCCAACACCTGAAAGTAAAATGAAAAATCAAGTCGATAGACATAAAGAGGACTTGTAGCACAAGATTTTTCGTAAATATTCCGGCATTAGTTATATGAAGATATGTTCTCCTATGGTGGATGAAATCCTTTTCAAGTTTTAATTTGGCAATACATGAAAAACTTGATATGCGTATAATGAAAATCCTTGAAGGATTTAAATTGTTCTGAAATATATGAAGTTTCAGCAATCCTTATGTGGATTAGAGTAATCATGGTGTACATGATTTGTCTTTGTGTCTAGTGCAATGGGTGCACTAATGTATCTTGCTAGAACCATAAGTATAACAATACTCTAGCGAGATATAGTTCTACTCCTATGTGTATTGAAATACGATTAGTGTTATATTGCAAAAGGAATCTATGATATAGATTTGTTTATTCTAACAGATATTGTCAAGGTTTTGTTGGTTATGCAAATGCAGGCATTTTCTGAAGTTCGTTCTGTATGTGAGGGTACTGCCATATTATTATTTCAAAAGGCAGTCAAGTGTTGATACTTATCCAAGTCATGTCAATATACTAGCAACTGATAAAGCAAGTGACTCAACACACAACAGATGTGTGACTTTTCCTTGAAGAAAAGATTCCAATAATAGTGAAGGCGATGATATTTGTTTATCTCAATTGAAAGAAGGATATATCGATGGAGACAAAATAAAGCATATTTCACCAAAGTTCTATTTCAAACATGATCGTTGTTCAACAAATTTGTTCAATTGATAATTTGATAAACTTCTTCACAAGGCATTCCAGATCTCAATATTAGAGAAGTTATTATACAAGCTTGGAATTTGTCGTCTCCGAGAAACAAAGTGATGTTTTCATCGGGGGGGGGGGGGGGCAAATACGCGTTGTACTCTTTTTTCCTTAGCTAAGATTTTATCCCATTGGGTTGTCCTAGCAAGGTTTTTAATGAGGCAGCAAGTAATGCGTATTACAAGATATGTGTACTCTTTTTCCTTCGCTAAGATTTTTTCCTACATGGTTTTTTCTTAGTAAGGTTTTAACGAGACACATTATCTATAGACATCCAAGGGGGAGTGTTATGAAATATTATAATTATATTAGTGGATGTGTATAAATCCTAAAGAAGTTACCCTCACTACTCTTCTCCATTATATAGATAATTCCCACTACTTCTCACCATTATAGTTGTAACTACCACACCTCCATAACCTCCACATGATCTTCCTCCATGATCTAAAATGTTTAATGTCATGTTTATGGCATTCTTTTGTATACCTCTATGTAATCCTATAAATAGAGGGTTTTGGCACCACATTGTATACACTTGGAAAAACACTTGAAGAAATAAGAATCTATTCTCTCTTTCTCTCTACATTCTTGTCTATTTGCTTGTTTCATATTATTACTTTGAGTTAAGTTTCCTAACAATGTTAGAACTTCATTTTAATTATGGCGGTATTTGATATTAATGGTCATAAATATTGATGGAAAGGTTTAACAGCCGACTTGACCCTATCCAACTCATAGAGATGTAGACATCTTATATATCTGTACAGCTAATTAATGTAATTAGATCTCTTTAGTTTTCGTTGTTTTCTCATTTGGGGAATATAACAAAGAAACTTCTGAATATAACAAAAATTCTTTCTAATACCAATTGTACAATAAAAGAAAGGTAACAACGATATGATTCTAGATATCTTCGGACATTACTCCATTGCATCCGACAAAGTGTCCGTTTGAAGAAACTTTTGAATAGACAGTTCAACGTCTAGAATAAACTCTAAGGGGAATAACGTATTAATTAACATTTCAAGGAAAAACATATGTAATCAAAAATGAATATCCACTTTTTTTTTTTTAATAAAGAAACGCTCTATTCCTGATCGGACACATATACAATAGCAGGATCAATTGTTAAAATTTAACCCATCAACAGTTCACCTGCTTCTTTCTTTGAAAGGGTAAAAATAATTGGTAGTCGGCTATAAACATTACATTGTAAGATAGCATTGCTTCAGAGATATAGTTGAAAACTTAAAAACCTTAGATATTATCTCAGTGTCACTTTCAACAAATTAACTAGATGTTAGGTTCTCTTCATAATGTTCGAAGTTATCCTCTCTCGATACCATATAATAGAAATCCCTAATTTAATTTATCATTTCTCTCAAAGTTGAAGTCTTACTTACTAAACATTTCGAGTCATTCTTACAAAGTATTGGAAAGAAGAGTACATAACTTATTCATTTTTTTCAAAGGAAAAGAAGGAGAAAATTTGTTATTCCTATTAGAATTTACCGTCTCTTCTTCTAGAGACTTCTAGTGTGTCCCACATATAAGGTAATAAATTATTTACCTTGTCTCCCAAAGGAAATAATATATCAGATAATATTCTGTAGTTATGCATGTATGGTAGTTTCTTTGATGGAAAGAAATTATCATATATTATGAGTCCCTAGGGTAATTATAATTTAAGGAGAAGCCCCTAGTGCTAAAGTATTTGCCTAAGAGTCCCTAGCCTACCTATAAATACGCATGTGACTCCATCAGTCTTGCATCCTACACTAGGCACAGGCTAGAAGGCTCCTAGGTTTTTTCGTCACAGCTTTTCAAGGCGACTCTACAACATTTGAACAACTATGGCTAAAGGTACGTTCCTTGTTTAATTTCCGCTTCGACGGCTCTGCGTATGTAATAAATTTTATCATGTGGTATCAGAGCCTGCCTTTAGCTGTGTTGTTCGGTATTTATTGCTGTTGATTACGAACATATTTGAATTTGTTATAAAATAAAGACTTTAAAGTAAAGAAATCAAAGACAAGTATATAGAGAGAGATTGATATTATTCAACTTCAAACTGATGTACATAATGAACTGAAATCTCCTCTATTTATAGAAGAAAGGAAGCTGCTACTGCAAGCTGCTGTGTAAGCTGCTACTGCAAGCTGCTGTGTAAGCTGCTTGTAAGCTGTTACTGCAAGCTGCTGTGTTAGCTTCTTGTAAGTTGCTTGTAAGCTGCTACTGTACCAGATATAGATAATCTTTTGCCGGGGGTAATAGTTATCCATAACGGAGTACCGAAATGATAAGCTTCTTCAGGAAGCTTATTTACAACGGAGTACTAAATGAATATATATATATATATATATATATATATATATATATATATATATATATATATATATATATATTTATAACACTGCCCCTTGGATGTTCATTAAAAGATAATGTGTCTCATTAAAACCTTACTAGGAAAAACCCCGTGGGAAAAAATCCTAGTGAAGGAAAAAGAGTACACATATTTAGTAATACGCATTGCAAGGGAAAAAGAGTACAGTGCGGAGACTTGGGTATATCAGGACCAAGGAGTTCATCATCCTCTTCTGGAGGTAAGAACGGATCCTTAATCCGTGTAGGAGAAGAACTATATCTTGCTAGTAAATTAACAGAAAAATGCTATGTCAGGCCTTGAGTAGCATTAGCAAGATACATTAGTGCACCAATTGCACTGAGATAGGGTACTTCGGGACCAAGGAGTTCCTCATCCTCTTCTGGAGGTCGGAACAAATCCTTATCCACTTCAAGTGATCGAACAACCATTGGTGTACTTAATGGGTGCGCTTTGTCCATGTAAAAGCATTTTAAGACCCTTTCTGTATAGGCAGATTGATGGATAAAGATCTTGTTTGCTAAATGTTCAATTTGCAGACCAAGACAAAGTTTTGTCTTTCCAAGATCTTTCATCTCAAATTCTTTCTTAAGATATTCAATTGCCTTTTGGAGCTCTTCTGGAGTTCCAACAAGACTTATGTCATCAACATAAACAGAAAGTATAACAAATTCTGATGACATTTTCATTATAAAAACTACATGGACAAATAACATCACTTACATAACCTTCTTTCAGCAAATATTCACTGAGGCGATTATACCACATGCGCTCAGATTCCTTTAAACCTTACAAAGACCTTTGTAATCTGATCGAGTACATTTCTCGAGACTTTGAACTATATGCTTTAGGCATTTTAAATCCTTCAGGGATCTTCATATAGAATTAATCAAATGAGTCATATAAGTTATAACTTACATTTAAATAGCGTGACATCTTCAGTGACTACAGGTCCGATCCTCACAATCTTTTACAATATTGTGCGCTATATTGTATCAAATATATCGTCGACGGTCATTTTGTATCGGTTCCTAAACGACATAACTTGTTGAGATCTCATTACTTTCGTTATTTTCAGGTACCTGAACTTCTTCTGAAGTTTCATGAAATATTATGTCGTGGGCTCTTCTAGAGCTTATTTGCTCCTTATTATGATCATTTTGATCATTTACTCCTATCATTTTCAAGGATTGTTACCTTTGGAACCGATTGGTCTACCACGCTTCATGCGTATAGTAAACTCTATCCTTCAGGGACTTTAATTTTAATAGGAGCATTTGCAGCTGAAATATGATATTAAATTTTGGATCAGCAAATGTTTTTGGCATTTGACTTGAATTATCTTCTAAGTGAGGATCATATTAATGATAATTCGATTCATATAGCATATTTTTCAGTTGTTTATTCCATCCCCAAAATGTTAGAAAAACTAACATATATCTCCAATCTTCTTTGGGAAACATATCTTTGTGTATTATGGTAGAAAAATTAATCATATACCACACATCAAAAGAAAGTAAAAATATTTGAAATCTGATCCTAAACCAATTATGAGGGGAGGACTTTATCATATATTGTTGGTCTGATGCATACAAGTGTTGCTGTATGCAATTTATAATATCGTAGACCAACATATGAAGCTTTGTGCTCATAAGCAATAGTTTAGCCATTAGTAGGAGGTATTCAATGCTAAACCAGCTTGGATATAAACCAGCATTATCAAGATGAACTGTCTTGATTTCATAATCTGAAAGTTATGCTCTTAATTGAGAAAAGCAATCTCAAATGCCAAACTGCAGGTTGACAATAAACATACATGTAACCATCTTATATATGCATCTATAAGTGGTTCACATGACAAGTGAATGGGCCCATATTCACCTTTTATATATTTCAGAATTCAGGGGTTTAGTCCCAACTTTAGCCGGTATAATCAATTTATTATGAGAACAAGCAGCACAAGAGAATTCTTGAAGAATCTTCTGGTTCTTCAGTATATGCTTATCAGAATTCTCAAATAGCTCATTTAAAAATGGCAAATGAAAACTTCAAGTTTATGATGACATGTGCTATCTCTTAGTGAACTTCTTCTTTACTATGGCACAAACTTTTGCATTAGTAAACTTCTGATTTACTGTGACTATTTTTGTATAAGTAAATTTCTGATTTACTGTAGCTGCTTTTGTATTAGTAAACTTCTGGTTTACTGTGATATATGATGTAGTACAAATTAAAGAATAAGGCGGGTAACTTCTCACATACATATTATTTTACCCCCTATGATTGTGGAAACATGAAGATTTTCAATCTCCCAATCATTTGTAGTCTCAATATGATAGTCATTTGTATTAGTAAACTTCAGGTTTACTACAACATATGTTTTGACCATAATCATATAATATGAATGACATATTTGTACATAAACTCTTCGAGAGCCTTCACTTATTATCCACAATTTAATATTTATCAGACACTACTGGTGTCATGTGTCTTCTAGACAAACAGTTAGCTCTTCAGGAGTTGTTGATAAATTATGTACTACCAAATAGTGCTCAGACACTTCTGGTGTCATGAGAGAAAATCATAATCAAATTAACAATATAAAGATAATTCTAAATTTATAAATATAAGAAATTAAGAATTTCAGTATTTTTACCACCAACTTTGTGACAAATATCTCCTTCAAGGAGAAACTCCATTAGCATCTGAATATTTTATATCAAAGCGGCAACCACATAGTCATTACATCCTTCAGGGAAAGATACATAAGTTGTTATTTCCTTCGGGGAACTCGATAACTAACCATAACATATTAATGTGGTTGTAGTAGAAAGCATTCTACAAGAATACTTTTTCCTTGGAATGATATTTAATAAAATTTTCCTTGATATTTTACGTACAACGGGTACGTGCGACAATGATTTTTATGCCACAAAAACAAAATTTATATCCTTTGTTATTCTACCTCTTCTACAAAGGTACCCGAGCATGAAGGGCTCCTATGAGGACATGAGTTGTGGTATTTCTTCATTCACTCCAGGGAATGAAAATATGCGTCAAGAATAACTTTGAATAGCTTATTATTTTGTTTAAGCACAGAGAGACACAATTTCATAATATTTTCTTGCTTCAGGAGAGAATGTCAATTGTGTTACTTCTTCAGGAGTAAATTTAAAATACGAAAAAATGAGTATATATTCTCTCAATCATATTACCTCTTCTGGAGGTGAATTGTAATATATTCATATCAAAAGCGCGTTCATATTTACGAGCTTTATTAATATTGTCACATTCACTTCGGGGAATGGATTAATATTTATCAAAAGTTCTCATCCTTCAGGAAATAGAAGATAATTATCTGAACATGCATTAATCACACCAAATCGTGTGATGCTTCAACCTCTTTTAAGATAATGCTACTTCAGGAGCAAATCGAGGCATGCAAGTAATATAGAGAAATTTTCTCTAGCTTATCTTCAATTGTAACCATTGAAAGCCTAAATTATCACTTCTGGTGGTTATAGGCACATACCACTTCTGGTGGTTAACAAAATTTAGTTACAATGAGATATACAAAACATAACCACTTCTGGTGGTTATATATTTCTTGCAAACTCTGCTGGAGTTTAAGTGGATCTAACAATGTTATCCACTTTATAATCCTTTATTAAGATAATAAGGATGAAAATTAATATCAAAATAGGTACTGTATACGTAGCATATAACCAAGCAAGCGATGATAAAGATATTAAACAAAATATAAGCAAAAAGCTCAAATTACTTTACACAAATTTGCCCACTCCGGACGTAAGTGATATCCACATCACTATTGCCACGGAGAAAAGCTCATCACCTCAAGGATATAACTTGCCTTATGATGCTCGGAGTGAATAAGATCTAACCACGGACGTAAGAGTGTCGCCTTACATCAGAGATGAACGCTGAAATAGAAATTAAATTCGAAGTAAGNAGCATTTCCCGGTTGTTATGGGATTACACCAAGGCTCAGCGCTTAGCCCGTTCTTATTTGCCTTGGTGATGGATGTTTTAACACACCATATTCAAGGGGAGGTGCCATGGTGTATGTTATTTGCTGACGACATAGTTCTAATTGACGAGACGAGGGCCGGTGTTAACGAGCGATTGGAGGTTTGGAGACAGACTCTCGAGTCTAAGGGTTTCAAATTGAGCAGGTCTAAGACAGAGTACCTGGAATGCAAGTTTAGCGCTGAGTCGAGGGATGTAGGCGGGGACGTGAGGCTTGGGCCACAGGTCATCCCCAAGAGAGATAGCTTCAAGTACCTTGGGTCGATGATTCAGGGGGACGGAGAGATCGACGAGGACATCACTCACCGCATAGGGGCGGGCTGGATGAAATGGAGGCTTGCATCTGGAGTCTTGTGTGACAAGAAAGTGCCACCGATACTCAAAGGTAAGTTTTATAGAGCTGTAGTTAGACCGGCCATGTTGTATGGGGCAGAGTGTTGGCCGGTTAAGAACTCTCATATCCAGAGGATAAAAGTAGCAGAGATGCGGATGTTGAGGTGGATGTGCGGGCACACTAGGATAGACAAGATTAGGAATGAAGATATTCGGAAGAAGGTGGGCGTCGCCCCTGTGGATGACAAGATGCGGGAAGCGAGGCTCAGATGGTTCGGGCACGTGCAGAGGAGAAGCCTCGATGCACTGGTGAGGAGGTGTGAGAGGTTAGCCGTGGTGGGTACGGGAAGAGGTAGAGGGAGACCTAAGAAGTATTGGGGAGAGGTGATCAGGCAGGACATGGCACGACTGCACATTTCCGAGGACATGGCCCTTGATAGGAAGGCCTGGAGGTCACGCATTAGGGTTGTAGGATAGGGGTAGTAAAACTTTCCTTACTTCATTCCGGGGGTGAGGCGGGGTTGGATTAGGGTTGGTCTTAGATGGCTTGCAGTTTATGTTGGACCCACACTATTCTTGTTGTTTGTCTTAGCCCCGGGCCTTAGATTAGGGTTACTGTTATTGCATGTCATTCATCTTTCGGTTTTTATGTTTCTGTTATTATTACGATTTCCACTGGAGTTACTAATGATTTCTCTCCTCTTGTTTTTTTTTTCTTACTTTATTTTTGTCTTTCTGAGCCGAGGGTCTACCGGAAACAGCCTCTCTGCCTCTATCGGGGCAAGGATAAGGTCTGCGTACACATTACCCTCCCCAGACCCCACTATGTGGAACTTTACTGGGTAGTTGTTGTTGTTGTTGTAATATCGACCACTATTTTTCTAATAATGGTTTTTGCCAGTTATGTCGTTTCTGACGTTACTTTGCCGATTTGTAATATCATGGAGTTTCATATATATTCTCTAATCAATTAAGAAGAATATTTAATTCATTGGTAACCAAAATAATATGGGATGTATTATGCTTATAGTAACGGAGTCTGGTTCAAGTTAGTACTTACTATTAGTTTCCGTACTCTGTTGCACTAATAGTTATGATGATCACAAATGCTTTTGGTTATCACGTTTGTGTACGTTATAAAGCCCATGATTCTATTCAATGCATGGAAGGTTCCCCTCTCATATATTTTACCAGTCTGTTTGGTTTTGTCTTTAAATTGTGAGAAAGGGAGTAGTTACATAATTTAAACAAAATTATGTTTTACGACTATAGAGCCGAGGGTAGGGGTAAGATCTGCGTACACATTACCCTCCCCAAATCCCACCTGTGGGATTATACTGGGTATGTTGTTGTTGTTGTTGTTGTTGTTGTTGTTGTTGTTGTTATGTTTTACGACTATACTACTGTTTAAGTTCTTACAATATTAGTTATAAGAATTTACCTTGGAGTATTATATAATGCTATGGTTATATCCAGTATGCCCATTATAATCAACATCTTGTTTAAGTTGATTAATTATGGTTAATTATTTTGAGATGTCATTTGAGTTTTCTTTTATGTGATGTACTTAGAAGTAGCCACGGCGTCTTGAGTACTTGATATAAAAGAAATTAAAGTTTAGTGATTAAAATTATAATGACATCTATTTAATCCAGTTATCTTATTAAAATGGTAACCCGGCCCTACATGGAGGTAACCATTTTGGTGAGATTAATTGGAATGAGATAGTAAACCTTTAAGTTAAAATTATCTTATGCCCACAGGTACGGATAATTTTTTTATGTATTTTGGTTTAGTAGTCTAACAAAGTTAGTAAATTCTATGCATGGGTTGCAACCTCTACCCACAGGAAGGTCTAGAATTTACTAAGAATCGGTATTTTACTCGATTCACCTTTTGATGGATTGTTCTTTATAGCTTATGTATGTGTATCCTTATTTTGCAATTTTTACAGCTTTTCCTACCACTATTTTTAATGAGAATGCTCGAATTTCAATGCTTTCTGGTGACAACTATGCTGAATGGAAGGAGAAAGTCCTTCTCACTTTAGGGTGCTCGGATCTGGACCTGGCACTCCGTGTGGATGAACCACCTATTCCCACGGAATCAAGTATGCCAGCGGCTAAGGCTGATTATGAGCGGTGGGAGCGATCTAATCGCTTAAGTTTAATGCTTATTAAAGCCCACATCAGCCAAAGCATTAGGGGTTTTATCCCTAACAGCAATAAGGTCAAAGCTTACATGAAGGCAATTGATGAACAATTCGTAAGCTCTGACAAGGCTTTAGCCAGCACCCTTATGAAGAGGCTCTCAAGTATGACTTTTGATAGAAGTCGTACAGTGCCTGAGCACATTATGGAGATAAGAGACATTGCTGCTAAACTCAAGTCCCTTGAGGTTGATATGTCTTAATCATTTCTTGTGCATTTCATTCTTAACTCACTTCCTGCGTATGGTCCGTTCAAGATTTCTTGTAACACACATAAGGATAAATGGTCAATCAATGAACTCTTGACCATGTGTGTTCAAGAAGAAGAGAGGTTGAAGCATGAGACACCTGAAAGTGTTAATATGGTGACCCCTAGTAAGAGAAATGCAAAGAAAGGCAAAAGTGTTCCTATGAAGAAGAAAAGCACCTTTGACAAAGATGCTTATCGTTTCTGTAAGAAGAAGGGACACTGGAACAATGATTGCCTGAAATACAAGAAATGGCTTAAGAAGAAAGGTAATTTTACCTTTATATGTTATGAATCTAATTTTACTGAAGTTTCTGATAATACATGGTGGATTGATTCTGGTGCTACAATTCACATTGCCAAAATCATGCAGGGCTTTCTAACTCATAGGAAGCTGATAGGAAGTTAACAATACATATATTCTGGCAATAGGACGCGTTCACGTGTGGAAGGTGTGGGGACTTATAGGCTCATTTTGAAGGATGGTTTTCACTTAGATTTAGAAAATACTTTTTATGTTCCAGATTATTCTAGAAATTTAATTCTCTTTCAGGACTATCGATTAGTGGATATGATTTGAATTTTCATTATCCTTCTGTGAAACTTTTGAAAGATAATAAAGTAATTGGTTTTGGAAATTTGAATGGAAATTTATATAAACTTGAGCTAGACCCCACATTTGAATGCAATGTTTTAACTTTGCATGGCAAAGAAATTGGCACTAAGCGATGTATTATCAATGAGAACTCATCAAGTCTTTGGCACAAGAGATTGTGACATATCTCTATTGATAGAGTCAAAAGGTTGGTTAATGATGGAGTTCTAAAGCTCTTGATTTTTCTGACTTTCGGACTTGTGTGGACTGCATAAAAGGTAAGCAGACCAACAAATCAACTAAAGGTGCCAAAAGGAGTTTTCAATTGCTTGAGATCATACATATAGACATATGTGGACCTTTTCCTACCTCTTGCTTGAATGGTGAGAGATATTTTATCTTATTTATTGATGACTATTTAAGATATATATATCTCTATTTTCTGTTTAACAAATTAGAAGCGCTTGATGCTTTTAAGTTTACAAAACAGAAGTAGAGAAACAAACTGGTGCTCAGATCAAAATTGTAATATCTCATAGGGGTGAAAAATATTATGGTAGGTACACAGATAAGGGACAAGTTAAGGGTCCATTTGCTGAGTTCCTTGAAAGTGAAGGTATAATTGCTCAATATATCATGCCAGGAACACCACAACAAAATGGTGTGGCAGAAAGAAGGAACCAGACATTAATGGACATGGTAAGAAGCATGATTAGCAGATCAAGTTTACCTTTATCCTTATGGAGTGAAGCCTTAAAAATTGCTGTGTATATTTTAAATAGGGTTCCATCCAAGGCTGTCCAAGACATCTTTCGAGTTATGAAAATGATGGAAACCTAATTTAAATCATTTAAACGTTTGGGGGTGTCCAACTGAAGTGAGGGTTTATAACCCACAACTAAAAAAATTGGATGAAAGAACAATAAGCGGTTATTTTATAGGCTATGCGGTTAACTTTAAGGGATTTAGGTTTTATTGTCCTTCTCATTCTACTAAAATTGTTGAGGTTAGAAATGCTAAATTTCTTGAGGAGTATGAAGAAAGTGGGAGTAGCTTGACTCAAAGGATGGAATTGGAAGAAATAAGGGAACCACCTATGGTATCTTTATATATTGGGAACTTGAATGTTGCTCAGAAAAATTCTCATGAATTATCTGAACAACAAGAAGTTCAAGAGCCACCACCACTTGATGTGCCACATGAAGATCAACCCACTTTACTTGAACCCACTGAAGAAGTGCCTGAACCAGTGAGAGTGAGAAAATCCTCAAGAGTTCGAAAACCAGCAATTTCTAGTGACTATGTTGTATATCTCCAAGAGTCTGATTATGATATTGGACTTAAAGATGATCCATGCTCGTTTTCAAAAGCCATGAGTGGAGAAAACTCCACACTTTGGTATGATACCATGAAATAAGAGTTAGAATCTATGGCTAAAAATAAAGTCTGGGATCTCGTCGAATTACCAAAGGGATCCTCTATTATAGGTTCCAAATGGGTCTTTAAAACTAAAAGAGACTCATCTGGTAATATCGAATGATATAAATCCAGACTTGTAGCCAATGGTTTTACTCAAAGGGAAGGCATTGATTATCATGAAACCTTCTCTCCGGTATCAAAGAAGGATTCATTGAGAATAATCATGGCATTAGTAGCTCATTTTAATTTAGAGTTACATCAAATGGATATGAAAACAACTTTCCTGAATGGAGATCTTGAAGAGGAGGTATACATGTGTCAGCCTGAAGGATTTTGTGATAAGGACAAAAGTCACCTTGTTTGCAAGTTGAATAAATCCATTTATGGGCTAAAGTAGGCTTCCCGTCAATGGTATATTAAAGTTCATAATGTTGTTTCTTCATTTGGATTTACAGAGAACATCATTGATCGTGTATATACCTTAAGATACGTGGGAGCAAATACGTTTTTCTAGTCCTATATGTGGATGACATTTTGCTTACAAGTAGTGATTTGGGGTTGTTGCACGAAACTAAATAGTTCCTTATCCAGAATTTTGAGATGGAGGATATAGGTGAAGCCTCTTATGTCATTGGCATAGAGATTCACAGAGACAGATCCCAAAGATTACTTGGGCTGTCTCAAAAGGCCTACAATGAAAGAATTCTGGAAAGATTCAGGATGAAGAACTGTTCACCTATAACAGCATCCATAATTAAAGTTGACAAATTCTCATTGAATCAATGTCCACAAAATGCGTTGGAAAAGGTGCAAATTAAAGACATTCCCTATGCTTCGCTTGTTGGGAGCCTTATGTATACACAGGTCTATACTAGACCTGATATTGCTTTTGGGGTAGGAATGCTTGGCAGATATCAAAGTAACCCTAGTCTTGACCATTGCAAAGCTGGTAAAAGGACTTTGAGATATTTGCAAGGAACCAAGAATTTTAAGTTCACATACAGATACTCTGACTCATTGAAAGTGATTGGATATTCAGACTCTGATTTGGGTGGATGCAAAGATACCAGTAATCTACTTCAGGATACATTTTCCTTCTTGCTGGAGGTGCTGTGTCTTGGAGAAGTGTCAAGTAGACAATTGTTGCAACATCCACTATGGAAGCTGAATTTATAGCATGCTATGAAGCTGCATCACAGGCGTTATGGTTGAAGAACTTTATTTCCGGCCTTAGGATTGTCGATTCCATTTCAAGGCCATTGAGAATCTTCTGTGACAATTCAGCTGCAGTGTTCTTTTCTAAGAACAACAAGGGTGGCAGCTGAAGCAAATACATCGACATAAAGTACTTGATGGTTAGAGACTATGTGAAGAAGCAAGATGTGAATTTTGAGCATGTTAGTACTACTTTGATGATTGTTGATCCTATGGCTAAAGGTCTGCCGGCTAATATTTTCAAGGATCATGTAACTCATATGGGGCTTAATAGCTCAATTTAGTCTTGTTTTACTCTCTAACAGTTTGTCTAGACATTATGTTTATTTTGATATACATGACAGTGCACACTTTTGGTTTTTCATGTATTATTTTATGATCATTGGATCAATAATGTTGGACTCTGAATGACTTATATTAAGTTCATTCATAATGTTGTTGACACTTTGTTAGAACATATTGTACATTGTAATATATGGAAGGAATTGTTTGTTTAAGAGCATGACCGCCATGATTCATGTAATGATATGTTCTAGTTAAAGTGATTGTTGCATAACTTTTGGTTGAGTGATAAAGTTTATGGCCATATTGTATGTTTATCTCTCATAAAGGATTATCTGATTTTAATATGTGGGCCAAGTGGGAGAATGTTAGAATTTACTGTCTCTTCTAGAGACTTCTAGTGTGGCCCAAATATAAGGTAATAAATTATTTACCTTGTCTCCCCAAAGGAAATAATATATCAGATAATATTCTGTAGTTATGCATATATGGTAGTTTCTTTGATGCAAAGAAATTACCATATATTAGGAGTCCTAGAGTAATTATAATTTAAAGAGAAGTCCTTAGGGTTAAAGTATTTGCTTAATAGTCCCTAGCCTACCTATAAATACGATTGTGACATCCTACAATAGGCACAGGCTAGAAGGCTCCTAGATTTTTTCGTCACAACTTTTCAAGACGACTCTACAACACTTGAACAACTATGGATGAAAGTACGTTCCTTATTTAATTTGTGCGACGGCTCTGCGTATGTAATAAATTTTATCAATTCCATCCCCCACTGCTTGAATAAATGGTCTAGATCACACCAAATCTTCTTCTTCCTCGCTCTTTTCCTATTCATAGCCCATTCAAAGGAAGTTATAATATAAAATTATAATAGCCTAAATTGCAAATATCGTTTACATAAGAGTCTCAGGAACTTACACTTGTTTGGATCATTGTTCCCCGTCGTTTTATTATAATGTATTGTATTGTATTGTATCGTATTGTTTTATAAATACAATGTTTGGATAGATTGTATCATTTGTTATTGTTAAATAATATTTTGCTGTTTGGTTTGACTGTATCGTACTGTACTGTAACTAATAAGTTGACTAAAATACCCTCAATTGTTTAAATATTAAATTTAATAAAAATATTCATAAAAATAATTTTAAAAAATAAAACAGAAGAAGGCAAAACACCTTAAGAAAGCATAACAAAGGAGCGAGACAGAAGAAGGCAAAACAAAAGAGCACAGCTAATTAGAATTGAGTTAAAAGCAAATTAGGAGAAAAAATAAAACAGAAGGCGGCAAAACACCTTTAACGTTGGTGTCAGAAGTTTTGGAAAAAAGCAAAGTAGGTTATAGATTGGAGATTTGGAGCTAAAATAGAAAAAAAGGTAAAGGGTAAAATAAAATTGTGGAGTAATAAGTTAGGGCATAATTGAAAAGAAAAATAAGAAACAATCCCTCCACACCAAATCGGTTGGTTTAAAAAGGGGACTTTTCATTGTTTCGGAACAATGGATTTAACAATACAATACAACCAATTTTAATGAAACAATCAAAACAAATATTATTTTGGAATAACAATACAATATGATACAACAGGGAACAACCATCCAAACAAGCTGTTAGGCGTATAATTTGAATACATATACTCACAGCACATGCTCCACTCATATACGGTATACTGACATATTATAGAGCATTCAAAACCTCCAGAAGGTTAAAGTAGAAGCTCCTTTTTTTTCTTCAAATAGGAGTTAGTTTGTACACTCTCAATTAATCCATCAAATATTTGATATTTCTTACCAGCTCGATTACTGCGGGTAACTCTGCCTATCAAAGAACAAATTGGAAGAAATCACTTAATACTATTTTGTCTCTGTTGAAACTTGATTGCTAATTTTCCGAAACATTGTTTTCCACTTTACTTACTATTAGATCATAACCCTGAGATACTAAATTAGAATATGTTTTTGAGTCACGAAAACATGTAACTCCACTCACTCCACTCTTATATATTGTATAAATATAAATATAAATATAAACCAAGTAGCCAACAGAAATAACAAAGAGAAATGTTGCATGTGATTTGACAACGTAAGATGCATATTCATAAAATGTTAAGTTATTACTACTATATTCGATGTTTACTTGTTTAACTCGGCGCCGCTGTTGCCGAACAATATATAGTAGGATACTACACATCGAAAGTGACGTCGTACACGTTTTCGAGGAAAAATTTTATTTTGTGTCTCATACAACTGACACTAGTTATGAGCTATCTTTTTTGTCTCACAGTTTTGTGGACCCAGATTTTTGTGGACCCAGAAGTGTAAGATAGGGGTCCACAAATTTGTGAGACAAAAAGGAGCCTCACACAACTAATGTAAGTTGTGTGAGACACAAAATAAAACTTCTCGTTTTCGAGTCGGGAATGATAGGCCGTAGCTTTCATTAGCTTGGTTGCATGAGCTTGACTCGTTATAAAAAATGGGAACATTCTTCGTTGATTCTCATATATCTTTCATCATCCGAAAACACGTTACACGTAACCGGGTTTTAGTGTAAGCGCTCGTGTTTTATTATCATAACTTGCCTAGTATGCGAGTTTGAATCTAAGTCCTATCATAAATTAAATGGATGTCCACTTCACATAATATTTAAACGGTATCGATCTATTGCAGATCAGAGCATCTACTGTAACAAATCTGTTAAGCATTAGAAGTGGAGACCTTACGATGTCCATTGACATTCAAAGTCTTCAAGAAAAGAAAGGAAAATGAGGTTGAATTGTTAGAAGAATAGCCATCGAGAAGAAACACAATGATGCCAAAGGAAAATGAGTTGCTGCTGCTTCTGAAATTTCAAGAATGCCTACTCTGTCCGACGTTCTTTTAGGCATCCAGTACTCGGAATTCACTAGCCGGCTAATCCAAATTTGCACCAGATAGACCTACAAAGCAGATAAAATACTCCCTACCAAGAGATTCTCTATTTTTGAGTCCTCATATATGCCTGCTTATGACTAAATTAGCAAATAGTTAACAGAATTTCAAATTCAATCACTGCACGGCTGCATCTAATATGATAATGAGACGATGTATAGATGACCATCGCCACAGAATATATGCAAATATAACATTTGTAAGGTCATGTTAATAAGTAGGAGTAATTGCTATTGGAATTTTCCCAAAACAAGAACATTTGTTACCCTACAACCAATTGCAGTTGTATTGCACATGGGTTCCTTCCAGAAACCACTAAAATACATCATTGGTTATGTCAAAGTTTGGCTGGCTGAATAAATGAGGTAACTCAGGAAAGAAAAAATATATGCTAACTGATCAAGAGTCAACAAGTCCAGATGTCAGATGTTTCTAAACTAGATGAAGTTGTCGAAATTTTTTGCTCAATACACCTCTTGGACAGGCAGTAAGCTTAATAAAGTAGATGCACCCAGGGAACAGTCGAGTACATCTGATGTGTATCAAGAACTGATAATCAGTTCCAACTGTTATACAATCTCCTAGCAAACAGACTAAATAGTAGCACGAGTATCTCCAAGAAGGATTAATTATCTAGGGTGGTTAACTTCTCGTCACCAACACTTAGATACATAATGCTAACAGTCTGAGAAAATTAGAGTTGATTGACTGCCCCATGAAAATCTGGATGTCAGTTTTGGTCTAGACATATTTGCCTCTATATTTTCCCTTTGATTCTTTACTAATCTTTGTATCACCTGACTCTTTGAGGTGAATGTCGGCAGGACTAAAAACTGCTGAATGAAGATTACCTTCTTCTAACCACTTCAGATGATTTTCCTTGAACTCCAAATGTTTGATCCTTGCTGCTGATTCAATTTCTTCAGTATATGGTCCAATTTTGACCATGGTTAGTAGTACCCTGCTGTACCTATAGCTCAGCATCTGCTCTGAGGTAGCAACCAATTTGAAACAGGGGTGCTCTGGAAAAGTAGTATCAGCTGACTCGTTGTCTCTTAATACTGGATAAAAGTACACAAGCCGGCCACCCATCACGAGCATCTTAGCAGCAAGGTCAAGCAAATCATGCACACATTCCACTAAGCTGTAAGGAGCAGTTGATGGTATGTGGCCTGTTCTTTTGTCATCAGGAACGGTATATGGATCAATTACTCCTTTCAAAAGCTTCCTGCCACCAGATTTACGTCCTCCAGCACGGACTCCATAGGGAGGATCACATATTATGGCATCGAAAACCTAGAAAATGAAATATAACAGTCAACAAAAACAAAATAAAGGGATGAGACCCAAAAAAAACTACTGAACATGACTTTAAACTGTAAAATTCAAACTACTTTTGGAACTCTCAGAAAATTACTAAACCTCGACTTATTAAAGCTAAGACAAGAACAAACTGCACAGCTAAAGTGAATCAAACACTTTCCTCGACTAAAATATACCGATACAGCAACAATAACAACAGCAATAACTACACCTTAGTCTCTGATTTTAGTAAGACCTTATATTAATTTATATTCCTATTGTCAGAAGATCCGTGGCAGGCCACAAGTAATCCAATACTTGTCGAGAATCATTATGGTTTTTTCATCTCTACATGAAGAAAATAACTTCTCCACTATCAGGTTCTTGTTGCATGAGGAAGAGCATCAACATAAATCATCTGATATGATTCATTAAACTTTGTGAACTTCTGATTTCCTGGCTCAAAGAAAGTTAACTCTGGTCAAGTCAATTGTGGCTGGATCTGGGATATGACTTCTTGCAAAGGCAATGGAATGACAGTTATATCTTTTATGTTGTTAGCTATAGAGTTGAGTCCTCTTTGATCATTCCCCATCTATTGACTACGACTTTGCATTTTGACCAATGCTCAAAGAAGCCATATGGTACTCTTGAGGTGTATAATTTCTAGGTGATAGTTTACTGTGAGAAAGCATATACGCATATATCAAGTCAATTTGCAAAACAAATTTGTGGCCTTTCCTCTTGCACTTAACAGCCTTAGCCACTGGAGCCCTTTGCCCATCCTTAAAAATTAAGGAGGGGACAAACCAAAACTCAGTGGTCAATGCTGGACTATAATGAAAACAGAATCTAATTTATAGCAGGAAGAAACAGAAGTTGCAAGAAAGAAAACAAGAGGGCCAGACACCAAAAACCATATAAGTTCAAAGAAGGCTACCTCTTTCAATCCTGAACGCCAAGGAGGAAGATTGTTGTCTGCCCTTAATAAAGCAATAGGCGTTGGCAATCCATACTGCAATAAAGATATAAGTTTAGCATAGAAGGATACCAAATCAAATTATAACTCCAAAACACTAGATGATAAGATCAAATATAGCAATTATTATATAAGAAAAAAACTGGCATCTCATATAAATTAAAAGCACCAATCCACACAAACCTGCTTGAAGTTGCTCCAGACATTACAATCTGGACCACGCCCATCACGCACTACCCGAATGTCAATATCTGCACCCTGAAAAGCCAATTAGTGATAGTAAAATAACTGGAGAAAAACAATGTACGCTCAAAGTTCCTGCAAAAATAGAAACACTAAGTCACTAACCATCGTCATTGCTCCATAATGGGCTGCTGCAACTAGAATGCTTCCTGTGCCCACAAAAGGGTCATAGACAAGCCTCCCAGGTTTGGCCTGTGCTTGGTTCGCCATCAGGAATGCCATCTCGGCATCCATGGCAGTCGGACCAAGATAAGTACGACTTTTTAACTGATAAGTCGGCAAAAGCTTCCTATCAGCAGCACCAATCTCTCGACCAAAAAAGACTTTCCTTCCCACGATGGGTGGCAGTCCATTACTAGAACCATAATTGTCCGTTTCTATGAGCCAGAATGTATGATCAGGATTTTTTAAGTTCACCCGGCCCTGAAACCAAACAAACAGAAACAAGTAAATCCACATGCCATATCTTCTAAGCCTGAGCTATTCCATGAATTTAATGTAGTATATCTAAGAGCAAAATGCATTTTAGTTCCTCATTTACATGCTATCTCCACCTTAGTTCACTCTATTGTTCAACTTAAGCATTAAATCTTCAATTGTTTGTCTTTAAGATTCTTTTCTCTAATCTTAATAAGTCCATTAGTTTCTGACTAGTCATTTTCCTTTTTCCTTTTAAATTTGAGAATTCTTTTCCCTTTTGAATGCCTTATTTAGTAAAAGACCAAAGAAAAGAAAAACTAAAAAGATAACAAATCCTATTCTCACCCTCATCCATTAACCAACCAGTACGCATTATCCCTCTCTCTGCTCTGCCCCTACCAACAACAATCCTTCTCCTTGTGTCGACTGTCGCCCTACCACCCCTTCTCTCTCCCCCTCCACGCTCTCTTTCCCTATACCCGCCCCTCCATCAACCTCCATTTCCCTGTTCTCTGTCTCACCACTGGCAACAACCCAATCCGCAGTCTCTCTCCATCCCTTTCCCCCAATCTGAATGACCACCACCCTTCACTCCTTGTCCCCGCCCCACCCCAAACCATACCAACTCTTCTTCTTTAGTCCATTCAATTGCCCCCACCCCTCCGTTTCAGGATTGTTTCCCTTTTTTGTCTTCTTTGTAATTTGGGATTTGGCTTCAATAAATAAGCAATACAATTATAATAAGAAAAAAAATTAAAGAAAAAGGAAATGCTAACAAAATGTTGAAGCTTTAATGTGCAAGGTGGAAATGATAGGGAGCAAGAGCACAAAAGGCATATACGAGGGACAAAATTCTTTTCTATACCAAACAGGGATTTCTTTTAATAACCAAAGAATAGCCGAGGGCCAGTGGTGCACGGTTCGTGTATAATGGGCCCACCCCTCCACCCTTCTCCACTTAAATACCAGGCTTTGATTGCGGTAGGGTTAGAACCAGTGATGTGTGACTAACCCACACATCATTTGTTGCGCTCTTACCACCATATCAAAGCCCTGGGAGCACCAAACAGGGATAATCAAGTTCAGACAATGTCATAATTGAAAGGACAAACCACAATATCAAATCATATCATCACATTTAGAAGCAACAATCATATCCCGCACAATATAATTTTATCAAATGGTGAACAAAAAGAAGGTAATGTAGATGATGGTAAGTGCAGCAAATAATAGGATCAAATCTAAATAAAGTTTCGCTTGGTGGAACAAAATAGAAGGGGATAATCTTGATGAAGGGGCAAAATTTGAAAATTTTACCCAGCACTGATACTGTAGATATAAGGAAACAAGAAGAAAAGCATAAATGCTCTGCCTATGAAAAGAAAGGAGGAGAAAGTGCTAATATCAGTTTTTTAATGCCCCTTTACTTTCTAGTTTCTACTGTTCGAGCAGCCAAATTTTCCAGATTGAGTCCTGAAATGTACTCCAGAATAATAAGTATGTACCTTCTTTATCCAAAAAAATAAATAAATAAAGGATGCACCTTGAAAGGGATGTAGGAGAATGATCGAATACGCTCATTTTGCTCCTCAAAGCTGATAGCCTTCCCAAAGGTGTCAACAGCAATCTTGAATGTGCTATCAGATGTCAGGTATGGCTGCTTCCGCTCATCAGGATACTTTATAATAGACTCTTCTAGTTCTTCAAGGCTACTTCCTTCTCCCCAGAGTTCAAAGATTCCTTTTACAAGAATACCTGCATGACAGACTCATCAATATGTTGTTAACCTAAGCTACTCCTCCAACCATTGCGCATAGACAGACGCCAAGCATTTCATAAGGCAAAGCCTCCTACATCACATAGTCAATTACTTTTTACTTGGAAAATATCTAATACTCTTCCTACCTTTGTAAAGATAAATAGATGCCAAGAGTTTCTAAATCTCCATGGTTCAAATACCATATTGTAAGCCCCTAATAAGCTTTAACTAAGCAACTATGCCCCATACGAACAACTAAGCTTTAATCCTAATGAGTTGGTATCAATTATATGGATCCCTTGTTTCTATGGTGTTCTGCTCTTAACTAAGTCCATATCAACTCTAAGTGGAGAATCCATCCTCAAAATTAAGAGGCATTCATTTAACATATATCTCTTTTAAACCTAAACTTAGAGAGAAGTTCAGAACAATAAATTTAATAAAATGGAAGAGAGCAATTAACCCAAAAAATTCAATCTCGAAAGGGTACCAAGAAGTAACTCACAAATGATTCGCCTATTTTTCTAATGAGTAGCTGCTTATTCGTATTGATAATTAGCTTAGGTGGATTACACGCCAATGTGAAAAGGAAAATGACAACAATAACCGGGTTTCATTAGATGTGATAAAGTACGATGTGTAGATGCCAACCATTACGCAGCAAATGATAGGTATGAAATGAAAAGGCAAACCCGAAATCTTTTTAAGTAGGCTTCTATAGTCTAGTCCTTGTCCCTGGTAAACCAGGGTGCACAATCCAGTCCAATAAAAAGACTTAAGTCAGGAATGTGACTACCAAAGGAATAACTATTATTCTAAATACAGTAAGGCGGAGAATTAATGTTGTTAGTTTTAGTAATGAAAAACACAAATAGGATTGATTGTGCATCGCAATTTCATCTTTTTTAGCATGAAACATCATTGCCTCCCATCTCGAACTACATATACAGAGTTCAACAAAAAATTAAAATAAATAGTTGTGCATAATCCTCGGGCTTACTTCGATTTGCAACATTACGGGCGATTTCTTCAGAAGGAAGATTAACTAAGTGAAAAGGCGAGTCAGGGTGGTGATGTTCTGGAAGCTTCCATTCAAGTGAATTACTGCCATTGCTTTTTAAGTCACCATTGTTTGTTGGCTCTTCTTTGCTGAAAGCACCAAAAAGCTCAGCCAAAGACTCAACTTCAGGTTTCCTGTAGTCAAGTAATCTATGATAGAAGACGCATAGGTACCACATGTTCTGCAATGTTTCAGTTTGAGCTTCAAAACTAAATAAATGAGTTATGTGGGTGTAGAATCGGAAAATATGAACGATGTTTAGGGGTTTTCTATTAGAGTTGGGTCGGAGAGATCAGTAACGGCGGCGAGTCCGGTGGCTGGCGGTGACGCACTGGTGGCGGAATGACTAAACTTGGGTAAACGGCAGTCTTCTAAACCCAAAATGCAAAACCCTGGAATTTCGACTCAAACCCAATACAGATAACTCTCTTTTTTATTAAAAAAATATGTACACTTAATTAAGGTTATATCAAACCAAGCAATTTAATCGTATAACTTATAAATTAATATGAGAATATATATTATTTACGTAGAGTTAAGTGGTAAATGAACTTTTGAAAGACAGTTGTTTTTTATTCACTATGATATAAACATCAGATACATGTCAATTTTTATTTTTATAAGATTATTTACATATTCAAAAAAGTAAGTAAATTCACATTAGTTTTAGATTTGACTTAGATATACCACATTAACCTTTTTGGTTAACAAAATAATTAAAGATATGTATACTTATACAGCCCTAATTTAGGATTCCAATGTATAAAAATAAAAGTACAAAAAGCATAAAAGTTCTAATCGGTGCGTTGGTTAAGTAAGGGTAGTAATTGCGTTTAATGAGTGAGGCGCCTAGAGACCGAATCTCACCTTTAACAGGGTGGATTTTAATTTTTTCCTATCAACACAATCAATTTTTTTTTAAAAGGTTAAACCAGTAGTTACATTTTTTATCTACTTTATTTACATTTTGNTCACGTTTTAAATAGGATTCTAGCGTATACATTAAATACCACAAATCACACACGTAAATAAGAGATTTTAGATTGACGAGCGCAAAACACAATATAAAAACTAATGTTCGCTAGCCAAAGATAGTATAGTAAAATATCGTCTCTGCAGGAATTGTATTTAAACAATGTTCAAGTTTATGGGTTAAATGATATTCAAGATATTTAACACTTTGATTTGGAATGATTACTACTACAACTAACAAACTAAAAATTAAAGCAAGTAAAAATTAATCAAAGAGAACTAGAGAGTAGAAGAATAAGGGTTTTGACATGATAGGTGCAAGACTACTATCCTGAATTTGACATTGTGACTCTTAAAGTTCAATCGATTATCACGAATTTTATAGGTGATTAGCTTATACTTCCAATTCAGATTTCTCTCTCGATTAAATCTGAATCTTTCAAATAAACTAATGTGAAGTACGGTAAAACTTGCAAGAACTATTGGTAGCAATGATCTAAGAGAAACTTCTCGCGAATATTTCTCAATCCTAATTTAAACAGTAACTCAAAAATCTCTCTCGATTACTTCAAAGAATCACCAAATAAACTAAGGCATACGCTGCAATAATATGCAACAAGATGTTCTTCTTTTGATTAAACACTATAAAGAATAAAATCACAATTAATATTAAAGCTCCTCCAATAAATTCAAGCAACTAAAAGTAGATAAATCCGTAAACAACAACCAAGTCATCAAATCATGTCAAACCCTAAGGTAAACAACTATATAGATTTGGAGAAAGTCATCACAAATATAGTTAAAGAATAAGAAAACATTAATCCAATTTTACTATCCAAACTCGTGTATTGAATTGGTAGAAGGAAGATGAAATCTTGTGTCTTGAAGCCTCCATGCTCTCCAAAAGCTCCCAAGGTTAAAAGTGCTCTGAAAAACTTGTTTCTAGTGTATTTATACCAAGTCGTAACTTGCCTGAACCAAACTACCTTCTTTGAGCCGAAGTGGTGAAACTTGGAAAACTTTTACACTTCCTGCGTCGCACAGTGCTACGTGCCCTGCGTCGCATTAGTGTATTTTGCTCGGTTGTAAACTATCTGAACTTAGTTTGTTTGACAAACTTTTGTACTAATGCACCGCACCCTGTGTCACATTAGTGTATTTTCTTGCCAGATCCAAAAACTCCAAGTCTATGAACTTCTCAAACTTCTGACGAACTTTTGTTCTAATGCGTCGCTCAGTGCCACGCCTTATGCGACACATTAGTACATTTTGCTCTAGCCCTTGCGTTTTCTTTCAACTTTCGTATGCAACACCGGTTCACGAGCTCCAGATACGATGCCAATTGTTCAATTGAAGCTTTTACTCAAATTTCAAAGTTCCATATTTCATTATGGCTCGGATTTAAGCCCTGAACATACGAATTACGTCATAAGTACAAATTTCTCGTAATTAAGCTCAAATATGATTGAAATGCAATCAACAATTGGTGAAATTGAGACGAAAATTCAAGCTTCTAGCCTACCATCATAGGTTGCTAACGTATCTCCCGATTCACTTCCATTTATACACGTTTTTACTCAAAGGCAAATCTACATATAAAATTATGTGCTCAAAGACCCATTAACTTGACCCCCCGGCTTTTTATTATTTTTTTTTTTCCATTTAATTGTCTCATTGTGGCAAGATAAGGGGAAAATAAACAAAACTTCAAACCCTTTAACAGTTTTCCGAACGTACCCAGTACTCTTTGGCTTTTTTTTTTTTTTTTGGTTTCCCACCCGGTGTTCGGTGCCCGCATTGGAGTCCGATTATATCCGGATTCGCACCGCGTAGGGCCCCTTTCGGGGGGAAGCGTTCCCTACCAAGGATTTTTCCATACCCAAGGCTCGAACCCGAGACCTCTGGTTAAGGGAAGAGCAGTTCCATCCACTGCACCACATCCTTTGATCTTTGGCTCTTTTTTCGATATAGAGGTTGTTTGTTATCGTATTTATCTGTCGATTAATCAAGGATTTAAGATTTTGTCCTTCACTCCTTTATAATCTCAATCAAAAATTCAAAACAAAGGGTGAGAATAAAAATTCAATTCAAGCTATATAGATTGAAAAAGAAAAAGAGAAATTGGCTCTCTTAGTATTTTTGTGGCTCATTGAACAAAGTTTCGATACTTTGAAAAAGTGGAAAACAAAATAGATTTCGCAATTGTAAGCAATGATGCTATTATTCATCGTTCTTCAACGTATGAAAAGTCATTGAGCACAATTGTGATTTTGTCACTAGATTTTTTTATTATTATTAAGAATATTATTAGTAGTTCATTATGACTTGTGACTATAAGTCTTTTCTTGTAATGATAATATTAATCATATTTTCTTATGAAAGAATTACAAGAAAATATACATGACTTCACACCATAAGAAAAAATGGCCCATGTTTTTAAGTTTTACCCGACCTAGCTCATATTGTACATATTTTGAAAACACTAGCTGTTGCAAATTCAAAATCTGTGTTCTTACAACCATTGCTTCTAAAAGCTATGTAGTTAAATCTGTGTTCTCACAACCATTGCTTTCACTATCTCTTCTTCTCACATCTTTTACATATGCTTCAAGGGACCGTCCGCCATTACTGCTTCTCCCCCTATGTCACCTAGTTGCAAGGTAAAAAAATTGAAGCGTAGAAGTCCACCATTGAAAGCCATTCAAAGCTTTGCTTTCGAAAATAGAAAATTTTGAGTTTGTTAGTTGTTTGGATTTGGTGTTGTTCCAATTGATTGAAAATATCAAAAGGAGTTCAGAATTTAAATTTGAAGTGATTTGGAGTAGATTTGAGCAAGATTTGAGTTAAATTTCAGAAAAGACGCAAGGAAGAAGACGAAGTCAGTTTTTTGAATAATTATGTATAATCTTGTATAATAGTGTAAATGAGTGTATAAACACATCTTATACACTTTTATACACCTTTATACAAGCGTCTGTAGACGAACTTCTTCCACGATTTTCAGTTGCAATTCTTGTTCAAAATCAGTCCAAATCTCCATTAAATGACTTCAAATTTTATATAGGGAAAATTTCACATAAGAACAACTGAGCTCCCTGCTTTTCAATTTTATAGCCCATATTTCAATTTACAACCAACTAGCCCAAAAATAATATGCTAAGATTCAACATCCAACTCCAATAGGTTCTAGAAATTACTATTTAATTTTTAAAAAGATTACTCAAGCTTTTAAGTTAATTTTCGAATCGGTAATTGTGACTCAAATATTAGTTCAACAAACCAACTCCATTTGGATGGTGAAAATTAAATTTTTAACAAGGTTAAACATGTGGGTTTAAATTTCAAATTTGATTTTGTGAGAAATTTGGAGTGAGTGTAATTTAGACTTGTTAGAAATAGTATAAGGAGGTTATGTATAAAATTTGAAGTCATTTAATGCAGATTTGGACTGGTTTTGAACAAGAATTGCAACTGAAAATCGTGGAAGAAGTTCGTCTACAGACGCTTGTATAAAGGTATATAAAATTGTATAATAGTGTATAAGATGTGTTTGTATACTCATATACACTAGTATATAAGATTATACACAATTATACAAAAAACTGACTTCGTCTTCTTCCTTGCGTCAAATCTTGCTCAAATCTACTCCAAATCACTTCAAATTTAACTTTTGAACTCCTTTTGATATTTCCAATCAATTGGAACAACACCCAATCCAAACAACTAACAAACTCAAAAAATCCTATTTTCGAAAGTAAAGCTTCGAATGGCCTTCAATGGTGAACTTCTACTCTTCAATTTTCTTACATTGCAACCAGGTGACACAGGGTAAGAAGCAGCAATGGCGGACGACCCTTGAAGCATATGTAGAATATGTGAGAAGAAGAGAGAGTGAAAGTAATGATTGTGAGAACACATATTTAACTCCATAGCTTTAGAAGCAATGGTTGTAAGAACACAAGTTTTGAATTGGCTAGTGCTTTCAATATATGTACAATATGGGCTAGGTTGGGTAAAACTTAAAAATATGGGCCATTTTTTGTTATGGTGTGAAGTCATGTGTATTTTCTTGTAATTCTTTCTTTTATATACAACCTCCTTATACTATTTCTAACAAGTCTAAATAACACGCACTCCAAATTTCTCACAAAATTAAATTCGGAATTTAAACCCACATATTTAAGCTTGTTAAAAATCTAATTTTCACCATCCAAATGAATTTGGTTTGTCGAACTAATATTTGAGTCACAGTTACTGATTCGAAAATTAACTTAAAAGCTTGAACAATCTTTTTTAAAAATTAAATAGTAATTTTGAGAACCTATTGGAGTTGGATGTTGAATCTTAGCCTACTATTTTTGGGCTAGTTGGTTGTAAATTAAAATATGGGCGATAAAATTGAAAGCTAGGGAGCCAAGTTGTTCTTATGTGAACATTTCCCTTTTCTTATTAGCTTACTTTTTTTTACTGTTGCAGTGTGTTAGTTGTGCACTTATACTATGTGATTGGTCGCAACTTTTATTTGACCAAAAGGTGTTAAGACTTTTTGTTAAACTATTTAAATAAGATGATGATGGGTAATTCTAGTTAAATATAATAAATCCTAGATCTGAGACTAATAGATATCAATAACGTAAAATTGTATTCAAGGCTATTTAATACCAAGGGGATGTTTAATGGTATTTTTATGAATGTATGAGGGTGTAATGACAAGCAATAAATATAATAAATGGCAATAAATGTAAATAGAGAGAATGATTCACCCAAATATTCAATGAGGTGGATGATTATCTCTCTAACAAGGATGTAAGACAAACAAACGTGGGAATATAGAAAGTTCTGGATCTGATGTGAGAAAGCTTGGGACCAACAACAAATCGAATCTTTTTGTAAAGTCAATGCTTGTAATTTTCTTGAGAGTCAACTTTTCAAGAGAGAGCTTATCATATAGAATATTACATGCCCCTCTCTTCTCTCTCTATTCCTACTTATATGGGACATATCCCTTACCTAACTGAAAGTACAAGTGCAGAGAATGTTCGGTAGAATATTCTTTTAAAATATCTTATTACTAAACTAGCTGTTTGGGCCGATCTGAGTGCTCGACCTCGACCTTAGCTGCTCAGCTCGCCAACATGTTACTTCTTTAGCATGACCTCGGCCTAATCATCTCTTAGTTATACTCTCTTAGACAAGATTCCTTTGATCAGATTTTGACCCATACAGTTAGTCCCTCCGCCTGCCGGGGTTGTCTTTGGACGAGCTCGATGGGCGGACTTCGCCAGTTGCAATTTGAGAAATCTGAGCATGTTGGCTGAGGAGTGACCCTTTTATGGTGAGGTGATGATGTGGCACTTCAAGAGCCACATCTGACCATTACGTCAGTTTGAAATGACGTTTGACGTAATGAAATGGCATTATTTCATCATGCGTCATTATGGCGCATGTTCCCAATACGTTACATGGTTTCCTGCGCCTTTTCCGTTTCGAAATCAATGTGGTGGCCTTTGGCTTTCTCGATCAGGGTGCCAGTATTCTTATAAATAGGGATGGGAATTCCTCATTTGGGTTGCTGCATTTCTTAAGCATTTGAAATCTCAAGCTTCCCCTTCCTCTTCTTTAAATTTCTTGCATCTTTATTTCCTCTCCTTTTAGCATTTTCCGCCATTGTTATCCCTTTTACCTTTGCACTTTCTTCTCATATACATAATCAGAAAAATGGCTAGTGCATATTCTAACCCTGAGGGAGCCACTAATCCTGTCGCGTTGGCTGTGGACATGCCTTCTCATGAAGAAGGAGTAGCCATTGTAGAAGATCAGAATTTCCCCCATCACGGATGAGATAATTCCACGTTCGGGGAGGATTAGATCGGACTTCAAGAACCGACCTGATGAAGACCCTGAACCCGTCGTTTTTTAGATGGATGCGGCGACGCTCGTTGCATTTAGGGCTAAATAGGGAATCCCAGACCACGTCGAACTTGTCTCTGCTGGTAACGATGTAGTGCAGATACATCGCCCAGGGTACTGCGCCATTCTATGCGTACCCATTTGTCGTCGGCTATACACTTTCTCTTCCTTCCTTGCGGAGGACTTTTGCCGTTATTATGGTGTGTGCCCGACTCAGCTGTCCCGTACATATACAATCTTTTCCTTATGCTTATCAAGTACGCGGAGCTGGCTAACAGTGGGATTTCTCTCCGTCATCCTCTTCACCTCTTTGCCACAAGTTTTCACAGGGGTACGATGATACACCTTCGCCACCGTGGGACCAAGGGAATGGTGGTGAAGATGGATGATAAAACTAATCGCTGCTTTTGGGCTAATTTCTTCTACGTGAGGAAGGAGCACGTGGTGTCGAACCCCAACGGGTTTCCCGAGGAGTGGAACTTTGCTCGTTACTATTTTTCCCAAACGACTGTTTGTTGTTTCTTTTTGGTGATCTGATCGTTCTCCCTCTTTTTTTCTCTTTTTTTTTGTGTAGCCGAGAAGGATCCTCCTCCGCTAGTCACCGACATTCGCGACTGGGTGAGCCAGATTCTTCCTCATACGGTGGGGATTCGTGAGTGGTCGCAATTTAATGAGAGGTTTGGGTGCAGACCTTCGGCCGGTGAGTCATTTCGCTTCGATCTTAGTAATTTTGACCTTTGTACCGTCTTTTCTTTCCTTCCGTTTTTTACTTAGTCTTTCTTTGCTGGTAGTTCGGAGGGCTTCGAGGAGGGCGAGGGCTCCTACTCCTGCTTTTCGCCAGTCAAGTACTTCGATCGGGCCTATACTTGTTGTGGCTGCAAGCGGGCCTGCTCAGACTGCTGTTACCTCTCGGACCCCAGCCTCGCATGGTCCTAGCCGCCAAGATGCTGCTCCACAAGTGGAGATTCTGGCTTCTTCAGTGTTTTATTTGGTGGATGAGTCGTTGCAGGGCAAAGATGAAGAGGCTCCGCTTAATAGGCGAAGGGTAAAGGTTGACGGCAGAGTGATCGAGGATGAGGAGCCTGCGAGGGTTAAACCCGATTTGACCACGGCCGAACCGGGGGGCGGTACGGCTTTGGACGCAGAGACCGTGCCTCCTTCGGATGTGGAGATCACCTTCGTGGAAGGAGGGGAGAGACCATAGGCGGCTGCGGTCATTCTGAGGAGTGATCCGGCAATGCCAATGCGGGTCGACGTTCCCTTTTCGGCTGAGGAGAGGGCGAAAAGAGTGGTCGTAGATGATTATGAATCCGGCTCCGATGTCGATCCCGAGGAAGTGAGAATATTTGACGAAGGGTTTACCTGGGTGGAGGTGAGAACGGATGGATCCTCTCGCTCGATTGTAATCCCTTTGGACTGCAATTTGTTGGAGGATACGGTGAGCGTGGTCCCTTCCTTTGCCCTTCTTTGCTCCGCTGCCGAGAACAGGACTCTTCAGGTGCTCAAGGATTCCGACTTGTCACTGGGCATATCTGGGATGGCTCTGAGGGTGAGTTTCCTTCCTCATTATTTTTGCATTTCGCGTCCTTTTCCTCTTTCTATCTTTACTAATTTTTGGCTTTTCCTTTTTTCCTCTCCCCCTTTTTTAGACTTCCATTTTAGAGATCGAGAGCGCCCGCTGAGAAGAGAAGCGGAAGGTTGTTTTCCAGAAAATGGTTTCGAAGTACATCCGATATCGTGACAAGTACCGTGAGATGCGTGGACGGTTCAGAGCAGGTGGTAACCTCAAGTCCTTATAGATGAGTTGGGCCAGAAGGACAAGGAGCTCGTGAGGATCATCGGCCGATGCAGTGAGATCTAGGGGGCGCTTAGGGCCAAGGACGAAGAGCTCCAGGTGAGAAAGGGGGTTGTGGCCGAGTGTGTTGACCTTCAAGCGCAAGTGGTGACCCTCCGACTCGAGCTTGGGCAAAGCTCGATCAGAGTTGCCGGCCTGAGTGGTGAGTTTATCGAGAAAGTGGCCGAGTTAAAGGGGTTGAGGAGGCCCGGGTAGCGGCTTTGGCGAAGGTGACGGCTTTAGAGGACTGCATTCGCGTCCTCAGGTCTGAACGTGCAACTGATGCGAAAACGGTTGCTCTAAGGGAGGCATGACTCGAAGAGCGAATTGGTGGGCTTGAGAGAGATATCTCGAGCTTAAGTGATCAAGTCGCTGCTCTCGAGGCTGAGAAGGCGCGATTATTGGCTCCGCCGTCCTTCTCCCATACTTCTGCTTTCCCCGATGTTCCTCGACATTTGTATGAGATGTGGATCCACACCGAGGCTCAGCTAGATAGATATAGGAATTTGATGACGGCGGGGAAGGTTCTTGAGGCCGATTTTAAAGTTGTCCGTGTAAGGCATGTGATGCTAGGCTCGCCTATGGCTATGACCCTGCTATGCCGGGGACCAGTGATGGTGAAGAGGACTTAGACGGGCTTGCGTCTGATGCTTGGTATGACAATTACTATCCCAATGGCGGGGGCGGTGGTGGAGATGGAGTTGCTGGACCGGGCGGTGAAGGCGTTGGCGAAGGCGCAGATGATGGAGATGGCGCAGCTGGACCGGGCGGTGATGGTGGCGATGGTGAAGGCGGAGATAATGTGGTGTGATGCTTTTGTACTTAGTTCTTGTTCTTCTCTTCTTCATTCTTGGTTTCGGGGGCGTCTTTCTGGCCCTTTGTAAGATATTTTTTCTTCTTTTTTTAGGAATGGAATGATCATGACTTTTTGCTATATGTTCTTGGCCCCTTTTACTCTTCGAATGTTTTTCTTTGAAAGAGTGTGGTGATACCTGCTATTTCGAACATGGTCGAGTATATCTTTGGTTGAACTTGGGCGAAGTCCCATGTCGTACTTAATTCGAACGAGGTCGTAAATCAAACTTAAGTCAGCATGAATTGAATTTGAGTGTGATCGAATATCAGTTCGAGCGAGGTCGAATGTTTAATTAATTCGAACGAGGTCAGATGTTAGTAAATTCGAACGGGGTAGAATGTTAGTTAATTCGAACGAGGTCGAATATGAGTCGATTCGAACAAGGTCGAATGTTAGTTAATTTGAAGAATGTCGAATGTCAGTTAATTCGAACGAGGACGAATGTAAATTGATTCGAGCGAGGTCGAATGCTGATTCTTAGTTGATTCGAAGGAGGTCGAATGTGAGTCGATTCGAGTGAGGTCGAATGCCGACTCTCAGTTGATTCGAACAAGGTCGAATGTTAATTAATTCGAACAAGGTCGAATGTGAGTCGATTCGAGCGAGGTCAAATGTGAGTCGTTTCGAGCGGGGTCGAATGCTGACTCTTAGTTGATTCGAACGAGGTCGAAGGTTAATTAATTCGAATGAGGTCGAATGTGAGTAGATTCGAGCGAGGTCGAATGCTGACTCTTAGTTGATTCGAATGAGGTCGAATGTTAATTAGTTCGAACGAGGTCGAATGTGAGTCGATTCGAGCCAGGTTGAATGTTGACTCTTAGTTGATTCGAACGAGGTCGAACGTGAGTTGATTCGAACGAGGTCGAATGCTGATTCTTAGTTGATTCGAACGAGGTCGAATGTTAATTAATTCGAACGAGGTCGAATGCGAGTCGATTCAAGCGAGGTCGAATGTTGACTCTTAGTTGATTCGAACGAGGTCGAATGTTAATTAATTCGAACGAGGTCAAATGTGAGTCGTTTCGAGCAGGGTCGAATGCTGGCTCTTAGTTGATTCGGATGAGGTCGAATGTTAATTAATTCTAACAAGGTGGAATGTGAGTCGATTCAAGCGAGGTCGAATGTGAGTCGTTTCGAGCGGGGTCGAATGCTGACTCTTAGTTGATTCGAATGAGGTCGAATGCGGCGCAAAGTAAAAAATTAATTCGATCATGTGTTTTGTATCCCTTGCTTTCATATATATATATATATATATATATATATATCGAAGTTTACATGCTTTTTGGGCTAGTATTCCACTCCCAGTCTATCTAGTCCCTTTATTGTTCGGCCCGGAGAAGTATTTGAGGGGTCGGACAATGAACTTGTTAACTTGCAATCTATCCTGCTCGAGCCCTAAACTTCAAGATGTCCCCCTTGTCGCCTCGTTAAAAACCTCCCTGTGAAAACCCAGTCGGGACAATACTCAGGTGAGGGAAAAAAGAGTACGGCCCGGGGAGCATCTTTTCTTTAGAAGTTAAAGTACTTGAGGTGGGCGACATTCCAATTGTTTGGCAATAATTTCCCCTCCACTGTTTCTAGTTAGTATGACCCTTTGCTTGTTGCTGCCGTAATCTTATATGGGCCGTCCCATTTAGTCCTTAGTTTTCCTTCTCGTGGGTCTTTGCTCGCCTGTGTTTTGGCTTTAAGTACGTAGTCCCTTACTTTGAGTGATCTGACCTTGGCTTTTTTGTTGTAATATCGCTCCGCTTGTTGTTTTTTAGCGACCACCCTTATATAAGCCATATCTCTTCGCTCTCCGACTTCATCGAGGTCTTGCCTCCTACCTTCGTCGTTAACCGGTCCACTCTCGTGGGAATATCTCAGTCTGGGTTCTCCGACCTCGACTGGTATTACTGCATCAGTCCCATAGACTAGTAAATATGACGTTTCTCCCGTGCTTGTTTTCGGCGTTGTGTAGTATGCCCATAGCACTTCCGGCAGCAATTCCAGCCACAATCCCTTGGCGTTCTCGAGCTTCTTCTTCATGATGTTCAATATTGATTGTTGGAGGACTCCGCCTGACCATTGCCCGCGGGGTGATATGGCGTGGAGAGTATTCTTTTGATGTGCCATTTTCAAAGAACTCGGCGGTCTTTTTCCCAGTGAAATGGGGCCCGGTGTCACAACCGATTTCTTTGGGGATGTCAAAGCGGCATATAACGTTTCTCCATATAGTGTGACTACTTCTTGCTCGCGTATTTGGGCGAATGCACCTACTTCCACCCACTTGGAAAAATAGTCAGTTAAAACTAAAAGAAATCGTACATTACCTCGTCCCACTGGGAAGGGTCCGACGATGTCCATTCCCCATTTGATGAAAGGCAAGGGCGAGGTAACGGAGTGGATGTGCTCGCCCGCTTAGTGAATCATAGGGTCATATCTTTGGCATTGCTCGCATTTTCTTAGGAAGTCAGCGACCTCATTTTTCATCGTGGGCCAGTAGTAGCCTGCTCGTATGAGGCATCTGACGAGAGCTCGATTTCCGGTATGAGCTTTGTAGTGACCTTCGTGTACTTCTTCGAGGACGCGCCACGCTTGATTTGGTCCTAAACACTTTGCTAGGGGTCCGCCAAACGTTCTTTTGTATAAGTCGTTATTGATGACGTTGTACCTGGCCGCCTGCATTCGAAGCTTCTTGGATTCTTTTTTATCGGGTAGGAGCACTCCGTCCTGCAAGTATGAGATAATACGATTGCGCCAGTCCCAAGTCAAGTTTATAGTTCGTACCTCGATTTGATCTCTCGGTGAATGGAGAAGGGTGACCACATCCCCTTCTCCGGTTATGCTTTTGGTGGCCGCTGCCAGTTTAGCGAGGCTGTCCGCCTCGATGTTCTTCGCTCGGGGTATTTGATCGAACTGGCATTCGTCGAACTCGGGTAATAGTTTGTAAATTTTGGCCTGGTATTTCTGTAGTCGTTGCTCAATAATTTGGAAAGTCCCTATAACTTGGTTGACAACGAGTTGCGAGTCGCATCGCAGGACTAATCTGCTCCGTACTTGAGTGCCAATTTTAACCCTGCAATCACGGCCTCATACTCGGCCTCATTGTTAGTCATATCAGGGCATTGTATGGACTTGCAAACTATTTCGCCTGTTGGGACCTCGAGTATGAGTCCCAGTCCAGATCCTGATGCGTTAGAAGCACCATCGGTGTACAGAACCCATTGGTCATGTATTTTGGCGAAAGTACTAGCGGTTTCCCTTTCGACTTCGGGCATTATCTTCGCACTGAAGTCAGCGACGAAGTCGGCAAGAACTTGCGACTTTATCGCCGTTCAGGGCTGATAGGTTATATCGCGCTTTCTTAGCTCTATAGCCCACTTGGCCAATTTGCCTGATAGTTCAGGTTTGTGCAGAATACTCCTTAGAGGTAAAGTCATGACCACCGAGATGGGGTGGCACTGGAAATAAGGTCTAAGCTTTCGTGAAGCTATGACCAAGCTAGAGCTAGCTTCTCGAGGTGGGGGTACCTCATTTCCGCGTCGACCAAAGTTTTGCTAATGTAGTAAATTAGAGACTATGTACCTTTATTTTCTCGTACCAGTACTGCACTTACTGCGACATCGGACGCGGCCAGGTAGATGAGGAGACGCTCTCTGGGCTCTGCCTTAGCGAGCAACGGTGGCGAAGACAGGTAGGCCTTTAGTTCTTTTAAGGCATCGACACACTCGGAATTCCATTGGAGTCCGTTATCCTTTTTGAGTATGCTGAAAAATTTGTGGCACATATCGGAGGACCGCGAGATAAACATCGACAGGGCAGCTATCCGACCGGTCACCTTTTGCATTTATTTCTTGCTGGTTAAATTTTTCGGGATTCCTTATATGGCATTGATCCGGTCGGGGTTGACCTCGATGCCTCATTGCGATACCAAAAAGCCGAGGAACTTTCTAGAGGTTACGGCGAAGGTGCATTTTTCGGGGTTCAATTTCATGTCGTACTGTCTGAGTATGTCGAAGGCTTCCCCCAAGTGGTCGATACGTTCTTCCTTCCTTTTTGACTTGACCAACATTTCGTCTATATATACTTCCATGGTCTTGCCGAGTTGATCTTTGAACATTTTGGTCACTAGCCTCTAATATGTTGCCCCTGCGTTTTTCAACCCGAACGGCATCACCTTGTAGCAGTATGTCCCCTGGTGGGTGATGAAAGTGGTTTTTTCCTGGTCCTCTTCCTCCATGAGGATTTGGTTGTAGCCCGAGTAGGCGTCCAAGAAGCTTAGTAGTTCGTGCCCGGTTGTAGCGTCGATGAGTTGGTCGATATGGGGCAGCGGGAACGAGTCTTTTGGGCAAGCTTTGTTCAGATCTGTGAAGTCTACGCACATCCGCCACTTTCTGCTCTTCTTTTTTCACCATGACCACATTGGCGACCCACTGAGGGTACTTCGGTTCCCTGATAGAATCGTTCACTAACAATTTTTCGACCTCTTCGCGAGCCGCGTTATTTGTTGCAGAGTTAAACTTTCATCTAATTTGCCTCACCGGGGAGTAAAACGGGTCGACGTTCAACTTGTGAGTTGCTATCTCCTTCGAGATACCTGGCATGTCTGCATGGGAAAAAGCAAACAGGTCTACGTTACTTTTTAAGAATTAGCAAAATTTACCTAGATCTTGGAGCTTATGGCCGATGAAAGCTTTCTTGCCGTGATCGTCATTGTCTAGTTGGACGGGGTCGAGGTCCTCTACGGTTGACCCTGTGGCTTCTACGATTTTGGGGTCTCTAATAACGTCTTTCCTCTCATTGCCATCTGACCCCGACTTCATTAATTGCTATGCCTCCTCGGCCTTTCCTTTTAATTGTTGGGTGTATGTGCAGTCTTGGGCGATGCGGTAGCATTCTCGGGCCGTGGGTTGCTCTCCTCGGATGCAGAATACTCCCGAGGGGGTGGGAAATTTAATGACTTGTTATAAGCTGGAGGGGACGACTTTCATGGCGTGTATCCAAGGTCGGCCTATGATGGCGTTGTATGCCGTATCAAAGACACGTAAAGTAATGACAAGAGCGTCATAGTGAGGAAGGACCAAACCGTGAGTATCTAACTTATCAAAGATGATACTTTCTTTGAGTTCGTCATACCGCTCGTGGGTCATGGACCGTTTGAGTTTGTGGGTGGCGGTGAACTTCATGCTGTTGATAGATACGTCGTCCCCTCCTCCGATGATCATTTGAATGGTCCGAGCTGGGAAAGGTGGCTTGGGCGGTCCCTGGGGTTATTCCCGCCCTCGGGCGAAGTTGGCCCTTCCACGATCGACGATACAATCCTGTGTTTTATGACCCCACTCCTGGTGGAATTCTCAAAGGGCATTTGACTTTCTGGTTCTGGGGTCAGATCTCATATTTTACGGCCATTTCACTTTTGGGCCGAGCTTCTCCAATGTGTAGACTATCTCTGAGGGGGAAACACAGAAATTGTGAGCAGATAATAAGGGGGCATACCTCTCTCATTTTGGTGGATTCCCGTTCGCAACCTGGATGGACCTTCATCATGGCGTGGAGGTTGCATGAGGGTGCCTCTGACGTAAGGCTGATGTCTCTCTCGATTAGGTCGGGATTCCGCTAGATCTCTCTTGCTGTCGTTTCTCCGGTCTTTCCTAGACTTCATTTGGACCGAGGTCAAACATTGGGTAGGTCCATTGAGATCATCCTTGTCGGCTCTTACCTCGGCACAGTAATCATTGTGTATCTCGTCCCAAGTGGTTGGAGGATATTTCATGAGTCGGCTTAGCAACTTTTTGGTTACCCTCGACCCGCTTCTACTTAGCCCATTCTGGAAAGTGGCTACCGCCATCCCCTCAGATACATTTGGAAGGGTCATTCTTACACGGTTGAACCGGGCGAGGAAGTCCTTGAGTCCTTCGCCAGGCGATTGCTTAATGGCGAATATGTCGTTCACCCTTGCCTCTGCTTTCTTGGCCCAGGCATGGGCGGTGACGAACTTGTCTGCCATTTCTTCGAATGTTTCTATGGAACGCGCAGGTAACTGTGAGTACCAAGTCAATGCTCCCCCGATTAGGATTTCTCCAAACTTTTTCAGCAATATCGACGACACTTGTTCCTTTGCAATGTCATTGCCTTTTACTACAGTGACATAGTGAGTCACATGATCCTCCGGGTCCGTCGTGATGTCGTATATTTTTAAGTACGACAGCATTTTGAAGGTCTTTGGTATGGCATGCACTGTAGCCTTGTCGCTATATGGTTGCTCAACGAACCGACCGGCGTCTCTTTTTGGCAGAAGTTTTGGGGCGCCCGGTATTTTGTCTACCCTTTCTTGGTGCTCTTTCATCTGGCTACGGAGCATTTTGTTCTAGTCCTCCATCTCCTCCAATTTCCTCAAAATGGCTGTGAGAGTTGTCATTACCTGCATCACTAACGGCTTGCCTTCGCCTCTCGGTAGCGTCACGACCTCGCACTGTAAAGGCGCCTCTACATCCACGACAGAAGAGGCACCACCAGCAGTGAAAAAGTTACTTGAGGCATGGTTGACAAAAATGCTAACCGGTTTCCTCGACAAGCCCGCTCGCCTGGGAGAGGTGTTTGGTGTTATGTCTTCGCCCTCCGCTTCGTCCGCTTCGTTAATGGTGTCGAGGAGATCGGTCGTGAGGTCGCCTTTCTCTTTTCTTCTCCGTTGCCTGCCATGTCAGATTTGTGCAAACAAGGAAGTACGGGAATTTACAAAGTTTTGTGCATTTTTTTTAAGATCTAGAAGAAACTAAAATTTTAACTAGAAAAGTCCCCACAGACGGCGCCAAATTGTTTGACCAAAAGGTGTTAAGCCTTTTTGCTAAACTAATTAAATAAGATGATGATGGGTAAATCCTAGTTAAATATAATAAATTCTAGATCTAAGACTAATAGATATCAATAACGTAAATTATATTCAAGGCTATTTAATACCAAGGGGATGTTTAATGGTATTTTTATGAATGTATGAGGGAGTAATGACAAGCAATAAATATAATAAATGGCAATAAATGTAAACAGAGAATATGATTTTACCCAAATGTTCAATGAGGTGGATGATTATCTCTCTGACAATGATGTAAGACAAACAAACGTGGAAATATAAAAAGTTCACTCGGATCTGATGTGAGAAAGCTTGGGACCAACAACAAATCGAATCTTTTTGTATAGGCAATGTTTGTAATTTTCTTGAGAGTTAACTTTTCAAGAGAGAGCTTATCATATAGTATATTACATGCCCCTCTCTTCTCTCTCTATTCCTACTTATATGGGACATATCTCTTACCTAACTGAAAGTACAAGTGCAGAGAATATTCTGTAGAATATTCCTTTAAAATATCTTATTACTAAACTAGCCGTTTGGGCCAATTTGAGTGCTCGACCTCGACCTTAGCTGCTCAGCTCGCCAACATTTACTTCTTTAGCATGACCTCGGCCTAATCAGCTCTTAGTTATCCTCTCTTAGACTAGATTCCTTTGATCAGATTTTGACCCATACAACTTATGTTATAGGTAATTAGTACTTGCGATTTGTTACTGTTTTTAAAGATAATATATATAGATGTGATTAATTATAATTACTTAAAAATTATTGTTTCAATACAGTGTGAAATATAAATAAAAAATTTCAAGCCAAGAATATGTCAAAATCTAGATAGCATAAAATGTATCAAGCTTTTTTAATTATTCCAACAGAAAGAAATTACTCCTTATGGAGTAAGAAAAACTAAAAAGAAATTTTGAAAGACTGAAATATATAAAAGACTAAGAAAATATTCCTACTAAAAAAATAAATAACAAAGACACCCAAGACTAGTCCTTGTGTCTTCCAAAAGATTAATGGATGATCATTTTATGAAGCGAGCTTGCAAAGATGACATTTGGTTACTTCCTATTTTGGCCAAAGTAAGATTACTCTGGCATCAATAAATTTTTTCTCTTCAATTTCTCAGATAATATATTGGCAAGATGATTTTTTTAACTTCTTGCTATGGTGTATGTGAGATTACTTTGGCTAAAGTGACTCTCTCTTTTATTTTTCACATGTCATATTGAAAATTGACATCTTCTCTTTGGATGAAAATCTTTTAATATTTTTTGGTCAATGAGATATATTGGCCAACATGGCCCGCTCTACTGACACAAGTAAGGCTTGTGTCTTAGGCCCCCAAATTTGGAGAGGGGCAGAGCATTTTTTTTAGAAATAATATGTTTATATGTATTTAAAAAATAATAATATTTAGTACCTTTAATACAAAAAGTAAAAAAATTCATATAAAGAGAATAATTTTTTAAATATATAAATAAAGTAGCCATTTGACTTACTAAAAAATGGGTAGATGAATTATTTTCTCAATCTTTCAATTTAAGTTGATTTGACAATTTAACTTTTTACTCTTTTATTAGATAATGTATATAAATTATACTTTTCTTCCTTAATTTGTCCAAGTTAATTTTTTTTCCCTAATCTATTCGTATTTCAGAACCCTTATATTTTTTTTCTGTCTATCTCTTGATATTCTTATTCGCCTTCTTTTTCCGATCCAAGATTTCATTACTCACCTTCTTTCTCCAAGATTTCATTAGTTCAAGTGTTCAACAGTCTTTTAAAAGTTTAGGCCTCACATTAGACTTTGACTTTAGCCCCTTTTCTTTTACATTAATATATTTGAATTAAATACATATATGATTATTTTCTAGATCAAAATATTACATAATAAAAAAATTAATTTCTCAACATGTGTGTGGCTAATAATAAACATAATAATAAAATATTGTATCCACAAAATATTAGAATCTTTTTAATTTACATGTAAAAAAGTTATCGATCAAACACAATTCAAAAATTAATACTCATGGCAGTTGATGGTAGAGGTGGTTACGGGTATGATTGTTAAATGGTGATTGATAGTAATCAAGATTGATTAAAGTGCCCGACGATGTTTGTTTTGTAACAATGGTTGATGATGTCCATGTGGTGTTACTGAAGGTGATGGCTGTGCGGCAATGATTGGGCAGAATGGTGGTGGAAATGTGATAGTTATGCATGGTGTTTTGGGTGGATGTGGTAGATTGTCATGATTTCTAACGGCGGCTATACAACAGAGGCTTATAATAGAGATGGTAGCAACAATAAAGGTGATTAATAATAGTGATTAGTGACAATAAGCTAATTGTGAAGATGGTGTTTGATGATGGAGGTGGCTCGTGGTAGAGGTGATTGGTTGTGGTGATTGTGCGTTAAGATAATTGGTGGTTATTAGTGCTCGCCGGTGACTCTGGCCAATTATGGTGGTCGTTGACAATCATGATGATCATTGAAGACTGGTTAGCAGTGGTGATGGTTGGTAGTTAATAACTATGGATTTTTGTCTATCTTAGCTTAGGTTTTGGATAAAAAATATGTAAAAATATTTCCGAAAACTGACTTAATGTGCTTGTCTGCAGGGTTAGGTCAAAATGAGGCAAGAAAGCCGTAATCAACTGATGAAAGAGTTAAAATAGCACAAGTTCAAAGTTGGGACTGAAGCGCTGACCGCGATGGAAAAGCGCGACCGCGTAAGTTCCACCGCTGAAGCGGCCACAATTATGCGGTCCGCGAAAGTGAGATTCAGAGAAGATGTTTTGGAGACAACAGTGACCGCTGCCAGCGATGAAAAAGCGCGGCCGCGGAATACCTGATGCAGCCGCGGTGGTATTTCCGCTGAGAGCGTTGATCATAGTTCAGAGACCCTGCAAGTTGAGCCTGACTGAGAAGCGTGGTCCGCGTCCAAATTACGCGGCCGCGGTTGATGCTAACGCGGAGGCGGTAACTTTTACGCTGCCCGCAAAATCAAGTCCAAACCAAGCACAAAAGTGAAGAAATGCGGTCCGCGCTTGTTTTTGCGCGGCCGCAAAAGTCCATACGCTGAGGCGCTCAGTATTTCGCTCACAGCGAAACCTCCGTAGGGGTATTTTTGTCCAGTAATTTCAGCGGTGTATAAATATATCTTTTTCACATTTTTAGGTTATCTTTTGTATGAGGAGCTCGTGAACAGCCGTACTTTACCACTTAGAGTAATTTTAGAGTAGCTTTAGCTTATATTCTTAGATTTTATTCTTGTAATCAACTTTTATGGCTTATATTTCATCTCCATCTTTGATTTCTACCTTGATTATGAGTAGCTAAACCCATTAGCTAGGGTTGTGACCCAACCCTAGTGTGTGTATTTAATGGGTCTTCAATTTTAGGACTTATTTGTTTATGGGCTAGTGATATTTAGCTTAATTCATGCTTTAATTGTAGAATAGGTGGTTGCAAACACTGATTCGTGCCTTGATGACTTAGACTCTTCCTGAGAAAGAGAGACTAAGTCTAGAAAAATTAGGCTAACAAGGAATTGGGGTGCATTCAAGAGATTGATAGCCCCAATTAAAGGGTTAAATCTAGAGATAGTAATATCCGACTTGAGCCAACATAATTTGTTATGCATGAACACCCATTTGGACTTGAGAAAGTGAAATTGGGCAAAGTCACTCAAACTACCGAGAGGTATAGAGTGAGCACTTATGTGCGATGGTTATATCACAACCCCAATCATAACAAGCTTGTCCTAAACTCTAGATCCCATTAGATACTCGCCTAGGTGTAAGTCACTTCCCTAGTGCTTTTTATCACTTGAGAAAACTCCTACAAAAATATAGTACTTAGATTACCTTCAACAATCAATAGCATTAAACGTAGAATAGAAACAAATCCAAGCACGGTTAGAAGTGTAATTAAAAGCAACACGCATAGCTAGATTAGGTAGAAACCCAACTCCCAATCAATATTAACTCTTTGTGGATATCGATCCCGACCTTTCGGATAAAAGCTGCATCGACCACTCCTCGCCATTATATAGTGGTGCAGGGTTGGAACCGATCACTTTTTGGCGCCGTTGCCGGGGAGTTAAACAGTTTTGGCTATCTATCTGACTAGTTGTGTGTCTTGTTTTTCTTTCCTTCTATTTTACTAACTTGTGAGAGTTAATCGATTCAGGTACAAAGTGACAAATAATGATCCTCTTGGAAATGTTCTCCCGAGGGAGGAGGTAGATGATAATGCTCAAGATGAGGTGCCTCTAGTACCTCAAGCTCAAAGAAGAGGCTGCCAGACCAATGAAAACATTCCAGACCCTCCCCCAGCTCCTCCGCGAGTAGCTCCTCGGGTGCTTCTAAATGAAGGTTACGCAGGTGCAATTGTCCCACCCCAGATTTGGGCGGGCAATTTTTAGATTACAAATGTTATGTTGACCTTGTTGGAGCAAAGAGGGTACTTCACAGGCGCTCCCCATCAGAATGCATATAAACATCTAAAGGGCTTTGTGGATACTTGGTGGGGAAGCAAACAGACAAATAAGTCGGAGGATGCACTAAGACTGAGATTGTTCCCTTTTTCACTTAGAGGGAAGGCTTTGGACTGGCTCGAAAGACTCGCCAACCATTCCATCACCACGTGGAATGAGTTGGCCGACAAGTTTATAGCCAAGTTTTTCTCACCAGGACATATGGCGACACTAAGAGATGAGATCCTCGCCTTTAAACAAGAGCCAAATGAACCGCTTCATGAGATATGGGAAAGGTATCGGACGATGGTTAAAGAATGTCCGAACAATGACATGGCCGAAGCCATGATCCAGCAGACATTCTACCGTGGCATCAACACTACCAAACAATGTGCAGTTAACCAGCTAGCAGGGGGAAACTTTATGAACACACCTTATGTTGAGGCGTGTGAGATACTTGATGAGATGACAGATACTTCCTCGGTGTGGCAAAGTCGAGCTAATGTGCCACAAGGTGATCCCAATGTCTTTCACCTGCACAAAGAGCTCCATGACCGCGGCCAAGCGATAGCAGAGTTGACTACAACAATGAACCAGTTGGCCAAAGCTCAATTATAGCAAGTACAAGCGCCAAGACAAGTGAATGCCATGGAAGGGGTAAATATGATGGTCAACAAGAGGCGACAAAGAGGTCAACAAAGTCAAGAAAATCCGGATCAATATGAGCAGGGTAGTAGTGGTTTCAACCAAGATGATGGGTATGATGATCAAAATGAAGAAGTTCAGTATGTGAACAACTACCAAGGACAACGGGGCAATGCTCCGAATCAACAACAATAGTGGAGATCCCAAGGAAATTGGGGGAATCAAAACCAACAAGGAAATTGGAACAGTGAGAACAACAACAACCAAAACAACCGGGTGAACAACAATCAGAATTGGGGCAACCAGGGCAACTAGGGAGGAAACAACAACCAAGGGGGTTGGAATAACGGTAACCAAGGGAATCGGGGGCCGGGCTTTCAAAGGCCTCCGATGTATCAACAACCAAACAACCCGCCTCCATTTCCGTCTCAAGGTCCTAGCTCGTCAAATAATGAGATGGGAAGGATTGAGTTGATGTTTGAGCAAATGATGAAGAAAAACACCGACTCCGATGCCCAGTTGGCATCCCATAATACTTCTATCCGAAACTTGGAAGTCCAACTTGGCCAAATTTCGCAATCTTTGAACACTCGTCCTAAGGGGGTACTACCTAGTGACACGGTAATAAACCCGAAAGGTGGGAACAATACCGGCCATGCAATGGCGGTGACCACAAGGAGCGGCAGAGGTGGTGAAGCAAGTACCTCCAAGCAAAAGGAAGTTGCGAGTGATGAGGTTGAAGTGCAAAATGATGATGATCCAATAGTTGATGAGCAAGTGAGTGAAGAGGATTTGAATGGTGAAGTGAGAATTGATATTCATGACAATGAGGAGGAGACTCAAAATGACATGAACCCGTCTAGGGAACACGTGATAGACATACCGGAAACGGTAAGGCCTAAAGCTAAGGCTCCCTTTCCAAGGCCTCCTCCGCCTTACCCTCAAAGACTGGCAAAGCAAAAGAATGAAAACTAATTCAAGAAGTTTATTGAGATGATGAAAGTTTATGAATGACTTGGTCACTAAAAAGAGATCTATGGATTGTGAAACCATCAAAATGACTCATCAAGTGAGTGCCATTGTGCACTCGATAGTTCCAAAGCTTGAAGATCCCGACGCATTTACCATTCTATGTACCATTGGGAGTGCGGATTTTGCAAAGGCCTTGTGTGATTTGGGAGAAAGTATAAATTTGAGGCCTTACTCTATATTCAAAACTTTGGGTATTGGCCAACTGAGAACTACTTCAATGAGATTGCAAATGCCGGATCGAACAATGAAGAGGCCGCTTGGTATTATTGATGATGTTCTTGTGCGGGTCGACAAGTTCATACTTCCCGCGGATTTTGTGATTCTGGATTGCGAGGTTGACTATGAGGTGCCGATCATATTGGGGAGACCTTTCCTAGCTACAGGGAAGGTTTTGGGTTATGTGGAAGCAGGGGAGCTCATCTTCCAGGTGGGTGATGAAAAAGTTATGTTCCATGTCTGTAAATCAATGAGGCGGCCCAATAGCAACAAAGTATGTTCCTTTGTTGATCTTGTGACCGAGGTGATTGTTGAAGACACCAGTGCTGTGATAAATGTGGAGGACCCTTTGGAAGTTGTGCTGTTGAACCATGACGTAACGAAGGATGAATGCTTGGTAGAGTGTGTCAATGCCTTACAAAGAATGGGTTCTTACACATATGAACCCCGGAAACTTTCCTTGGATCTGGAGAACCGAAAGACTCTACCAACAAAGCCCTCAATCGAAGAACCTCCTGTATTGGAGTTGAAGCATTTGCCTTCACACCTCAGGTATGAATTCTTGGGCCCTTTTTCAACTTTACCTGTTATTCTTTCTTCGTGCTTAACTAACGTGCAAGTAGATGCCAACCTCGAGGTGCTCCAAAGAAGGAAGAAGGCAATTGGATGGACTCTAGCTGATATTCGGGGGATAAGCCCCGCCTTTTGCATGCACAAGATTATACTTGAGGATGATGCCAAACCTCCGTGGAACATCAAAGGATGTTGAACGAGGCTATGCAAGAGGTCGTCAAGAAGGAAGTCATCAAGTGGCTAGATGTAGGGGTTGTGTAACCCATCTCGGATAGTTCACGGACTTCGCCGGTACAATGTGTGCCGAAGAAGGGTGGTATGACTGTGGTCACAAACAAACAGAATGAGTTGATCCCCACTAGGACTGTCACCGGATGGAGGGTATGCATGGACTACCGAGAGCTAAATAAAGTGACCCGCGAAGATCATTTTCCATTGCCCTTTCTTGACCAAATGTTGGATACTTTCCGGGCGTGCCTACTATTGCTTTTTGGATGGGTATTCAGGTTACAACCAGATTTTAATTGCACCGGAGGACCAAGAGAAAACCACCTTCACATGCCCGTATGGGACCTTTGCATTCTCGCGGATGCCATTTGGTTTGTGTAATGCACCGGCTACCTTCCAGCGGTGTATGATGGCTATCTTTACGGACATGGTGGAGGACTTCTTGGAAGTGTTCATGGATGATTTTAGTGTTGTGGGTGACTCCTTTGAAGAATGCTTGAAGAATCTTGACAAGGTGCTTGCCTGTTGTGAAGAGATAAATCTTGTGCTCAATTGGGAAAAATGCCACTTTATGGTTGAGGAGGGCATTGTCCTCGGCCATAACATCTCCAAGCACAGTATTGAGGTGGGAAAGGAGAAGATTGAAGTGATTTCAAAACATCCTCCCCTACTTCCGTCAAGGGGGTTAGGAGCTTTCTTGGGCATGCGGGGTTCTACCGAAGGTTCATCAAGGACTTCTCAAAGGTGGTGAATCCCTTGTGCAAATTGTTGGAAAAGGATGCAATGTTTGTTTTCAATGAAGAGTGCATGCAAGCTTTTGAGCTTCTCAAGTACAAACTGACAACCACTCCCATTATTACCGCACCCAATTGGAGCTTACCCTTTGAGCTTATGTGCGACGCAAGTGATGTTGCGGTAGGAGCAGTCTTGGGGCAAAAGGTAAGCAAGATGTTTCACCCGGTGTACTATGCAAGCAAACCTATGAATGATGACCAGGTTAATTATACGCTAACGGAAAAAAAGTTGCTAGCCATAGTGTTTGCCATGGAAAAGTTTAGGCCTTATCTCATGGGTGCCAAAGTGATTGTTCATACTGATCACGCGGAACTCCGTTACTTCATGACAAAGAAGGACTCTAAGGCTCGGTTGATGAGATGGGTTCTATTGCTTCAAGAGTTTGACCTTGAAATTGTTGACCGAAAAGGGTGTGAAAACCAAGTGGCGGATCACTTGTCCCACTTGGAGGAGGAGGGTAGGCCCCATGATGGCCTCGAAATTAATGATTCATTCCCGGATGAGCAACTCCTCTCTGTATCTTTTAATAGTATGCCTTGGTCCGCCGATGTTGCTAACTTTCTTATGACCGGCATTGTCCCTAGCGAGCTCTCTTCTAACCAAAGGAAAAAGCTTAAACGGGATAGCTTGGATTACTATTGGGACGAGCCTTATCTTTTCAAGATTTGTAATGATGGTGTGATCTGGAGATGTTTTCCAAAAGAGGAGCAAATGAGTATTCTTGATGCATGCCATTCCTCGCCCTACAGTGGTCATCATGGTGGGGCGAGAACTGCTTCAAAGGTTCTTAGATGTGGTTTTTATTGGCCTACATTGTATAAAGATGCTAGTGAGCTTGTCAAGAGATGTGATGAGTGTCAGAGAGCTGGTGGAATTTCCAAGAAGGATGAAATGCCTCTCACCACTATTCTTGAGATTGACATTTTTGACGTGTGGGGCATTGACTTCATGGGACCTTTTGTAAGTTCATGTGGTAACACGTACATTCTGGTTGCTGTTGATTATGTTTCCAAGTGGGTTGATGCTGTAGCTTTGCCTAACAATGAGTCACGGAGTGTAGTGGCTTTCTTGAAGAAAAATATTTTTACAAGGTTTGGCACTCCTAGGGCGATCATTAGTGATGGGGGTTCTCATTTTTGCAACAAGGCCTTCGATACTTTACTCTCCAAGTATGGTGTCAGTCATAAAGTGTAAACCCCTTATCATCCCCAGGCTAGTGGACAAGTTGAGGTCTCCAACAGGGAGATAAAGAGCATATTGTCAAAAACTGTCAATGCAAACCGAACTGATTGGTCAAAGAAACTGGATGATGCTTTGTGGGATTACAAGACTGCTTACAAGACTCCAATTGGTATGTCTCCGTACCAGTGGGTATTTGGGAAAGCATGCCATCTTCCGGTTGAGTTAGAACATAAGGCCATGTGGGCGCTGAAGAAGTTAAACCTTGAATGGGGTGTAGCTGCAAATCTCCGGGTAGAGCAACTAAATGAACTTGATGAGTTTAGGTTTCATGCCTATTCCAGCTCGTCCTTTTACAAGGACAACATGAAGTACTTACATGACAAATATGCCCGAAGCAAGGAATTCAAGGAGGGAGATTTGGTTCTTCTGTTCAACTCTTTACGACTGTTTCCAGGAAAGCTCAAGTCAAAATGGAGTGGCCCTTTTGAAAAACAAAAATGGTGAAATATTCCGAGTTAATGGGCACCGAGTGAAGCACCATCTTGTCAAGTTTGATGATAGCCATGTGGTGGCAATGATTCATTTCAAATGATTGATGGTAACCTGCATCGTGCCGCGATGTTATATCAGGCGCTTCTTGGGAGGCAACCCATGTGTTTTTCTTTCTTTTTGATTTTCTTCTTAGTGTAGGATTTGTTTTGGACTAACTGGTTGTGAGATCTGCGTAGGAATTATTGATGCAGTGCAGAACTAATACTGGAAAAATTTGGCTGTGTGTAACTGGACCACTGACCGAGCTCAAAATTCCGCGATTAGCGGAAGCTTTTTCGCGGGGGCGTGATTCTGTAGCGGACGCGGACATGAAATGTCCAAAATGTAACCTCTCTGAAGTTTCAACCGCGTCGGCGGTGGAATTTTCGCGGTAAGCGGACTTGTTCCGCGGCGGCGCCAGCTTTTCCGCTCTCAGTGGTGTTATTGATCCCGCAGCTCTTCAAAACAGCCAGAAGCGCGGACCGCGATAGAATTTTGCGGCCGCGCCAGGTAAGTCGGTGTGGGTGTGAGCACGTGATTTTTGCCCTATATGAATTATTCCACAAATTCAAAACAAAATAAATTTTCCCATTGTTTGCAATTTCGCGAATTTTTTGTAACATTTTTGGTAATTGCTTGCATTTGTCTACGCATGTTAATTTGGTTTAATTAATGAAAAATACAAAATATGTTGCATTTACATTTAGAATTTAATTCTACATTTTAGGATTAATTAGCAAAGTAGTCATTTTATAAAATAGAAGAAAATCACAAAAAAATAGTTTACTTTTGCTTTTTAATTTTAATTTTTGAATTTTGGTAGTTTTCCCTTCAATTTGGATCTTAATTAATTGTGTTAATTGTTATTTAGAGTTAGGTAATTTAATTTGACAGGATAATTTGATTAGAGATTAATCTAGGTTTGTTTTTATTTTAATTTAGTTTAAAAGGAATTAAAAGAAATTAGAAAAAAGAATTGAAAAAGAAAAAGAAAACAAAAGAGGGAGTTCAGTTTTGGGCCATTTTTGTGATCTAAATTGCCCCAGCCCAAATAATTCCACCCCAGACCCGGTTAAATTTAGCCAAACCCGTTCCCCAACACGGTCCATTCTCTTTGTTCAACCAAACGACGACATTCCAGTTCCTTTTCATCTCAACCGCCGGATCACACTGATCCAACGGACCGGAACTGAATGCCATTAGATACATATATGTCCGAATTGAGACCCCCCCCCCTCTCAGAACCCCCTATATCGTCTCTCTCAAGCTCACTTTCAGAGACGGATGAACCCTAGATCGCCACCTCTATTTTCCCACCTTGAGCATGGCGGCGCCACCTCCAACCCCTCCCAAATTAACACCCTGAAACCCCCACGCCTCCCTCATGTTGAATCCACAAATATTTTCCCTCGAGTGTCCCTTGAACTTCTCGAATCTTAGATCAAAGCGTAACCCTAAAACCCCAAATCCTCCAATTCAAGACTTCTGTGAAGATTTCAGGTTTATTCAGACTTTACTCGTGCGTTTTTGTTAAAAACACATGACTAATCTCCGATTGAGCCGAAATTCTGAAGATTCGAAGTTCTTCTACATTTCTTACGGTATAGGCTGTTTTTAGGTATGTTGTCTTTAATTTCTAAGTTTGAATTTTCATGTGAGTTCCTTTATTATCTTTTTCTATTTCTTGTGTGTGTGTTTTGATTTTTCTTTTCTTCTCTGATTTTCTAATACTTTGAACCTTTTGCATGTTTTCCCATTTTAAGTTAATTAGTGTTTCTGGGCTTAAATTTTAGTTCAAATTGGTTTGCCTTAGATATTTGGGCTTTTGAAGCTTTTAGGTCGAAAAGCTTGTTGATTCTGTTCAGTCCTCTTCTTCCTCTTTTCTTCGAATTCTTCTGTGAGACCTCGAGTCAGACTGGGCTCAAGAGAAAAGGTCTGGCCCAGAGTTTGCAAACCTAGACCCACTAAATGAACTTGGGTCAACTTGACCCATGTTTTGGTCAGGTTTTCTGAAGTAATTTTCAGAGGTTTAAAGGGTAATATGGGGATTGTAGTTAGGGAATCTTACTGTAATAGAAATAAGAAGCTTCGTAGAAGCTGACTTTGGGACTGATTTTGAAATTCTGAAATTTACACTAAAACCAAAATTGGAAAAGGGTTCAAATGCAATTTTAATTTCTTTTAGGCTGCCCTAATGGCTTGCCTATAAAGGCTTGTTACTTGAGGTTTTTCAAGGCAGACTTTCAAGAGATAAAAAATTCTGGAGAATTTTGAAACGGCAATAGAGAATTTTGAACAATGAGAAGGTCTGAAAACTAGAAGAAAAATCAAAGAGAAATTAGAGAAAAATACTGTTACATTGAAGTTTTCTAGCAATTCTTGGGGGTTTTGAAGTTCTGAAATAAATCTGGGGTCTATTTTGGGATGGAAATGGTTTGAAAGCTGCTTTGTTGTTTGGGTCCTGGGTTGAAATCACTGCTGTTTGTTTCATTGTACTGGTTTGAGCTGCTGATTTCTGGGCACTGTTACATTGACTGCATCTGGGTTCTTCTCTGCTGCTACTCTGCTGACCCTTTACTCTTTCTGTTTCTATTTCAATTTCCACGTGCACATTTTAAGCCCTATTGATTGTGAAGTTGGATATGAGGAATGAAATGAAAAGCAGAAAATTTTGAAAGCATAGTATTAGTTATTCGTGTTTCAGTTGTATTTGTCTTCTGTGTTTTAATAGCTTAGTCCTTATCATTGTTTAGTATCATGGACTGTTAAGATGTTGCAGCAACAGATTTATTCGAGACACTTGAATTTTAGTCCTAATTTTGGTTTAAATAGGTGTCCATGTTTGGTGATGACTTTGTTTGAACTAGCTATTATAACAAGTATAAGCTAGAAACAAACTGAATGATGTGTAGTCTGTTATTTTAAAAGCATTAGGATGTATTGTTTTTCTCAGAATTAGTCGTCCTGTGCTATGTGATCGTAAACTCGTATGGAAGGTAGTTGGATTTGCCTGTTAGTCTTGTTTAAATCTTGGCATAAATCAGTTTAGTGCTTAACATTTTGTGAAATGAGGTTTAAACTCTGTAGTCTGAAGTTTGATTTACTGTTGTGAATGAAGGGTTTAAATCTGTGTTGTGTGCTTCTGAGGAGACTCGATCTCGAGTCATTAACCCCAACAACAGACCTTTGAAGTATGATCTGGACTCTCCTGGGCCCAATGTTTATTTTCCTAAGTAATGAGGCCATGTGAGTCTAAAGCAGGCTTGGGCCCAAATCACGTTGGTAATTCAAAGATTCAGGCTTAGGTGCTTTAATTTGAATAATCAGTGATTCAAAAGACTAATTGTTAATTTAATTCAGTGTTTCATATAGTTTTAACTGATTGGTTGTTAGTTGATTGTGCACAAAAGTTTGGTTTTGAGAATTGGGCTGTAACCTTGGCCCAATGGTGCCGAGTTGCCTTTGCTGGGTACAGTCCAGTTTTGGGCTTCACGTTGGAGCCCATTTGTGGTCTTTTGCTCATTGACAACATAGTTATGAGGGCGATGGGTCCATAACCTATTTGGGTTCTTTTAATCAGTTCAGCTTGATGTCACGTTCTGTTAGCATGAGTTTATTCACATTGAGTTTGAGATTTTCACATTATGATTAGAAATTTTTCATGTAGTTTAATTTAGTTCAGTCCTTTTGGTTAGAATAAATTGAGGTGTGCCGCGCCAAACAAAATCTTAAATGCGTGACCCTCATTTAATTATTTCTTTTAAATCCTTAGAATTCGAGGCGTGCCATTTAGCAAATTTTCTATGGCCCTCGCAAAGTTAAAAAACGCGCAGTTGCTTTAGGCGTGTAATCTTAAAATTACCTTCCTAAACTCGGGTGTGCATTTCATGTGACCCAAATCCAAATCTCAACAATATTGAATAAAATATGTTTCGGATTGCGGGTGCATTTCATGTGGCGCGGTCCAAAGACATGTTTTAGACGACGTTGAAATCTTCCTTAAAATGATTAAAAGCGGTTTATATTTAAAATGCACATAGGTTTAAAAGTGCTATTAAAATCAGATAATAGGCCAATTATAACAGCTGAGCGATCGTGCTAGAACCACGGAACTCGGGAATGCCTAACACCTTCTCCCGGGTTAATAGAATTCCTTACCCAGATTTTTGTATCCGCGGACTGTAATACAGAGTCAATCTTTCCTCGATTCAGGATTTGAAACCGGTGACTTTGGACACCATAAATTATCCCAAGTGGCGACTCTGAATCTTTAAATAAATAAATCCCGTTTCGATTATCACTTTAAGTTGGAAAAAACTCCCTTATACCCTTACGGGGGTGTAGGAAAAAGGAGGTGTGACAGTGGGCCCTCAGGGTTTTAGTATAAATAGTAGGGCCCTCCTCCTTTCACACTTTTCATGCCCTTAACTCTCAAAAACCCCTTTGTACTATTCATCTTCCTCTGATCTGACCCCAAAATTTCATAGCACTAATCAAAAGTTAGTTCCACCACACATCAAATAACTGGTATGCTCGAATCATTGCATCGCTTTTATATTTTTACTTTTCTTTTCTCTTAGTTTTAACTTCTTCTTTTTAATTAGGGTTTGATTACTTCCCATAAGCTAAACATAGATGCTAAAACATTCATGTGGGTACTTGTTTTGCGCGCCTAAGAGGGGATAGGGTTGTTCATTTTACCACCTAATTGCCTAAGTTGTATGCCAGTGAAGACCCTAGGTTACCTGTTTCTTTTTGAATTCCGCGGCTGCGGCCTTATTTCCACGGTCAGTGGTGGCTTTTCCACGGACAGCGGCTTGCTTTACGCGGTCGCACTTCTTTTTCCACAGTCCGCGGATTTATGGTTTAGAGAATTGATAAGTTGGGTCCGCGGCCGCGTTCATTTTTTCGCGGACAGCGGTGTAGCTTTCGCGGCCGCGCCCAAAATTCTGCTGTCAGCGATGGTCAAGCTTCAAAAACTGGGTAGTCTGAATCCCAGTCTTTCCCGGCCGTGACTCAATTTTCACGGACAGCGGTAGCCAGTCCGCGGTCGTGTACCTTTTTCCGCTGACAGCGGTACACTGTGCTGTAAATACTGTATTCATTTATCTGCTTCATCTGATACTCCCTTGAAGACCAATGCTAATGAGCTTTCATTGATTGTGTATGCAGACAATGGTCCGATCTAGAGGCGGAAGTGATAAGCCAAAAGGGAGGGCAGAATCCTATCGAGGCAGGGGAAAAGGAGGACAAGGAAGGACCAAGTTACCACTAGCGGTCCAGAAATCTATAAGGAAAATGCGGGCAACCATCAAAGTTGCGGACAAAGCCACATCCCATTTGAAGGTAGTGAGTATGTCCCTTCCCGAGAAATTTCGGAAGGAGACTCGGTGCCAACCCATGTTCCCGCTGACTTTCAAGGGAAATTCCAGTTGCGAGACGAGCCTACGCCCTCCTTTTCTATTGAGTCGTCTGATGGCTCAAAGGACAGTAGTGAGGCTTCAGCATCAGGTTCCCTACCCGTTACACCTTTGGCCTCACCAGCGGATCCTATTGATGTTGATACTGAGATCCCGGACAACGGGAGGGGTGGTGACACCCAGACAGGGGGGTTGGTGAGATCAAGGAACCATGTGGTATGGCAAGAACGGTTTGTGAGTGAGAAAGCCTACCACAAGTTTCAGGAGTGGTGGCCTCAAAGGTCACTTACACTTGAGACGGTGTTCATTGAGCGAGATCTGCTACCCCACAAACCTAATGTCAAGAGGCAATTCAAAGAGAGAGTGGGGTGGAAGTTCTTCACCAGCAACTTACCGGATGCCAATGAACATTTGGTCAAGGAATTTTATGCAAATGTCGCCCATATCAAAAAGGGCACGTTTTTACCAAATTCTACAACAAGAAGGTTATGTTTGATGGCAAGACTTTAAATGACTATGCTGGGTTCAATGACGAGGATGAGTCCCTGTATCTGGAGAAGGTGGCTCAGCTGGATAGATATAGGAATTTGATGACGGTAGGGAAGGTTCTTGAGGCCGATTTTAAAGTTGTCCGTGTTAAGGCATGTGATGTTAGGCTCGCCTATGGCTATGACCCCGCTATGCCGGGGACCAGTGATGGTGAAGAGGACTTAGACGGGCTTGCGTCTGATGCTTGGTATGACAATAACTATCCCGATGGCGGGGGCGATGGTGGAGATGGAGTTGCTGGACCGGGCGGTGAAGGCGTTGGCGAAGGCGCAGATGATGGAGATGGCGCAGCTGAACCGGGCGGTGATGGTGGCGATGGTGAAGGCGGAGATAATGTGGTGTGATGCTTTTGTACTTAGTTCTTGTTCTTCTCTTCTTCATTTTTGGTTTCGGGGGCGTCTTTCTGGCCCTTTGTAAGATATTTTTTTTTCTTTTTTTTAGAATGGAATGATAATGACTTTTTGCTATATGTTCTCTGCCATCGGGTTGGGTATATGAACCACGGTATGACCGGTTTGAAATGCATCGAAGAATTTGAAAGCCGAGTGATGGGTATTGCCTTTCCTGAGGGTACTGAGGCTTGGTTTACACTCTTGAGATCTTTGACTGCTGATAAAATTGAGTGGGCGTTCGGATGGCTTCCTGTCACCGAAGCAGTATACATGTCAGCTGAAGTGTGCTACCTTCTCCTTATGGGCATCCGGAGCATCCAGCCGTATGCTCCTCACAGGGTGTTGCGTCAACTAGGCAGACTTCAAACCATTCCCCACGAAGAGGATTTGAGTAAACATGTCATAGAATTGGGACCAAAGGCCGCATTTCCGAAAGGAAGGGTTCGCCAGGTGTGGAATCAATACAGATTTCTAGAACCTAAGACCATGGTTCGGGATTTAGCCAGAGGTGAGGTAGACCCCAAGTACGTTATTTGGTTCGGCAAAAGGTTTCAGATTCCTGAGAGACCTGCTAAGAGAGCTCATGTCCAACAATTCACCAACGACTCGCAAGAGCAGTGGGGCTGGTTAGCAAAAGAAGAAAGCTATAGGGCTAAAATAAGTTAGAAGGACAAATCAGGGACCTCAAGTTCGACAACAGTATCCAAGCAGCCGCAAATGAAGGTGAAAAGAAAAAGCTAACTCGGGAAAATGAGGCCCTCAAAGCACAAATCCAGAAGATGAGAATAGCTGCTAGAAACCAGGAAAGAAGCCGAGCGGATGAAAGGCTTATAAACGGTCTGAGAAAGAAAGCCCTTGAGTGTCAAGATGACCTAGAAAAGTCTGAGGCCAATCTAGCGAAAGTCCGGGCTCAATTGGCAAAAAATGCAGAAGGGCGGGCATGGTTTGTGCAACAAAGAAAAGGAATTATGAAGGGACAATCACCAATGTGAAGAGAAAAGTAACTACCCTTGAGAATGAGGCGGCCAAGTAGGCCAAGTCTTTAAAGCTGATAGGGAACACTGTTATGATTTGATGGCTCAGATGGAGGAAGAAATACAACAGTTGCAAAGCCAAAACCATCACGACACTCAGGTGTTAGAAGCCCGGAATCAGCAGGTCGGGCGTTTGCTTCAGGAAAAGGGTAAAATCCGAGAGAGGATTAGAGCCATTGCTGACTACATTGTTGTGAAATGCCAAGCGTGCGAGGGCATGACTCGTACCACTTTCTTCGCTGCAGTGATGACGTTTGTCCGCCAGATAATGAGTGATTTGGAGCGGTTGCAAGGGGATCTCGCGCATAGGCCCGTGACGAGACCGAATGATGTCCCACGGGCCCCAGGAGCAATTGAGGCATTGATGTATTCATGATTTTCGTTGGATTCTGTTAGTCTGTTTTCGAGTCTGTATTTTCATCTTTCTGTTGGAGTCTGTTAGTTTCCCTTTTCAAGTCTGTTAGTTTTATGGTTGAAATTCGGTAGGTTGAGTCGTTGTAATCAAAACGTTTTATTCTTATGGAAAAAATTTGAAAATCCCAAAATGTTTTATTATTTATTTTTACACTTATCCCCAGAACTACGCTTGGTCTGATTCATGCCGGGTCATGATACGTAGGCAATCTCCATAGGATTCGATCATAAAAGAAAAATGAAAAAAAAGAGAAGAAGAAAAGAGGAAAAAACAAGAGAGAAAAAAGAAAAGAAAAAGAGAGAGAGAAATAAGAAGCCGTGGGAATGAAGCAATGGCAAAACAAGAGAGAGAAATAAGAGAATAAAGAAAAACGAGAAATCAACCAAAGAAAGGCAGGATTGGAAAAAAAAAGAGAAAAAGAATGAAAAAAAAAAGAGAGAAGTTGCAAATGGAAATTAGGGGAAAGCCGGGATGACGCAAGCAAATCGATCAAATGCATAATAGAAAGGTTAATTGTTTAGGTGCATTCATACCCCAAATATGCGGTTGCCTATCTGTTAAACCCTGATCACTAACAAGTTTGTTGTTGTCATCAAGTAATAGGCAGGTGGTTAGTTTGTTTGGCATTCTGGCAACTCACCCATACAACACTCGGTCCAAAAACAAGTTGACCATGGCCAACCAGGAACTTGATGCAAGTGTTATCGATCCTTCGAGGGAGGTGGAAGAGTCGGATGTTAATTTGAAAGAAGAACTGTATAAGCTGAAACAACATATGGCCGAGATGTATCAAGCATGGGCAAAAGGGCACCCACCACCACTTTACCCCGCCAACCCTGCCTTCGTCCCGCCATTGGCTCAGTCTCAGGAACCTCCTGCTACCGATTCGTCCCCGGGCTTTCCCATTTACCACCATTACCAGAGCACCACCTCCCAAACACCACCAGCTCCACCACCCAAGCCAGTTCCATGCCCTCCTCCACCAGCCACTCCTGTCTTCGTGGCACCCCCGCCAGCTACGCTCCACAGATCCTCCAGCGAGCCCTAATTCCAAGCCAATGATAACCAATATTACCCCTCGGAGCCCACTTTCAAGGCTCCAGAACCCTATTCCTTCACTCCTCGTTTTGATCTCCCTGTGAAAACTGAGAAACCATCTAAAAATCCCGAACAGGAGGAAATGTTCAGGAAAGTTAAAAGCCTGGAATAGTCATTCAGAGATATGCGGGGGTTGGGAGGTCAGGTAAGCGTGGTTTACAAAGATCTGTGTTTATTTCCAGATGTTCAATTGCCGGCAGGGTTTAAGATGCCCAAGTTTGATTTGTATGATGGGCACGGTGATCTAGTGGCGCACTTGAGAGGTTTCTGTAGCAAAATAAGGGGAGCTGGCAGGAAAGACGAGTTACTAATGGCGTATTTCAGTCAGAGTCTAAGTGGTTCGGCGCTGGAGTGGTACACCGACAGGATCACGGAAGGTGGTATACATGGGACGATCTAGCACAAGCATTCACTTGTCACTTCCAGTACAATCTCGAGATTATTTTGGATCGTCTGTCTTTGACAAAGATTGAGAAAAAGCTTCAGGGAGTATGGTTTTCGGTGGAGAGAACAGGAAGCAAGGGTTGACCCTCCAATGAAAGAAAGTGAAATGGTAGATTATTTTCTACAGGCCTTAGAACCTACTTATTACGGTCATCTGGTATCAGCTATAGGCAAGTCCTTCAATGAAGTGGTGAAGATGGGCGGTATGGTAGAAGAAGGACTTAAGTCAAACAAAATCATGAGTTATTCGGCTATTAAGGCAACCACCCAGGCCATTCAAAGTGGAACTGGGGGAGTAATTGGGAAGAAGAATAAAGAGGATGTGGCAACGATTGATTTAGGAGCTTGGTTTGGACCAAGGGGTTCACCTCACCACTATAATCAGCCTCGACCCCACCACCAAACCTACCCTCATACCCCATATAATCCACCCCAACACTACTACCCACCATCAGACCCCCATTTTTCTGTCCACCACACCCAAACATACAACCATCCCCTCGCCCACGCACAATGGCGTGCGCCAGCCCCACAAAACACCTACCCGCCCCCACGAGCCTAGCGAAACCCTCCTAGACCAGATTTCCGGCCCAATCAAGCATTTAAGAACGAGAGGTTGCAGAAGAAGAAAACCTACACTCCGTTGGGAGAGTCCTATACTAGTTTGTTCCACAGGCTGAGACAATTGGATATGCTGAGGCCGATCGAGTCAAAATTGCCAAATCCTCCCTCGAGAAATCTTGATTATTCTGTAAGTTGCGAGTATTGTTCTGGTGCTCCGGGGCACGACACGGAGAAATGCTGGCAATTGATAAATGCTATCCAAGAGCTCATTGATACAAATCGGATGGAAGTCCAAGCTCCGGAGGCGCCCAACATCAACCAGAACTCGTTGCCGACCCATCAGGAGACAAATATGATTGAGATAGTGCATAAGGGAGGGGAGCCTAAGAAGCCTTCACAGACCGTCATCATGATTCGGTCCAGTGAGGTTAGGCCGGTTGAAAAGTCAACAAGTGAGAAATCAGTGATCAGGTTGAGCGGGACAAACAGTGAACCATCTGCGGTAGTCAAGAAAGGATCCTCAAGTGATGTTGCAGCGAAACAAGAAAGGGAAAAAGTGGTTGTGCCAAGAGCGGCGAACAAGCCTGTCGTAATTGTGGAGGGTGCCCGCACAGATCCCGTCATTATCAAGCCAGGTGCCAGGAAGCGCCCAGTAACAACAGTTCCTAATTCTGTGGTTGATCTTGATAAAGAGTTGATTGAAAGGTTCGAGAAGTTGTTCGACGATGTGAACATGGTAGAAATTGGAGAGGGTTCTAGCAAGGTGGATGTGCAATTTGTCAGGCCAAGTGCAAAGATTAACAATTGGGAAGCTACTCCTCTCCCTACCCGGAAGGATTTTTGGTAGTTTGCTTTGATTTTCTTTCAGTTTATCTGGATTATTCCAGGGTTGTAATTCAGATTCTATGTTCCGGCCGTTTGGATGTATAAACCTTGTTATCTTTTGATTTCAATGAAATGCAATTTCCCTTTTTCATCATTACTGATAGTTTTATTTTTGTTTTTCTTTTCTTCCTTGTACAGTTCTTTTTATGCTGGTTTCAATGACATGACATGCATGAGGAATCTTCGGCCCAGTCTTAAAAGCCAATCTAATTCTGAAAAGCTGAACTCCCATCCCTCCGGATTGTTGCTAAAGCCGAAATTGATGATGATGAATGGGTCAAAACCCGCCTGGAGCAATTTAGTTTGATCGATGAGAAAAGATTGGCGACAGTGTGTCATGGCCAGTTGTATCAACAGAGAATGGCAAGAGCATATAATAAGAAGGTGTGTCCACGGAAGTTTGTAGTGGGTCAGCAAGTGTTGAGACGTATCCTTCCACATCAGGCTGAGGCCAAAGGCAAATTCGCCCCGAATTGGCAGGGGCCGTTCAGTGTAACGAGAGTGTTGTCCAATGGTGCTTTGCATTTAACAGATATATAAGACAAATGTGTAGAAATGGCTATCAATTCTGATGCGGTCAAAAGATATTACGTATGATTTCTTTCGTTAAATTGTGTTTGTTTGTACTTGGCATATTTTGAAGATTGGAACGACGAAGGCATTTTGTTCTGCTATCTAAACACTTTATCCTTTGTTACCCCTTTGAGCCTTATTTATTTCCTTTCATACCCCTCTTTTGGAATCAGTAGCGAAATTCAGCAAAGCAGTAAAGGAGAAAAGAGAAGAGAAAAGAAAAGGAAAGAATTGAAAAGAATGGAATGAACGAAAAAGAGAGAAAAAGAGTCAAAAATAAGAGAAAGAAAAAAAAAGAAAATAAAGAAAAAGAAAAGGAAAAAGGGAAAGAAAAAAAAAGAGAAGTAACAACCACATTTCAATTCCTATGTCATGAACTACGCTCGACCTGATTCCTTTTAAGGATACGTAGGCAGCCTCACGGTTCGGTCCCATCAAAGTAAAAATCCAAAAGTCCCCAAGCAAAGAAACTGGGGCAGAAGTTGTGTTTGTTGTAGGAAATCTGATTCTGAAAGTTGTAATTCTGAACCCAATTGAGTTATTTTGAGCCTTTTGATACCATTTCTTTCTAACCCTATCCGAAAACCCACATTACGGTCCACAGAAAGACCTTTCGATCAGTCTTCAAGGGATGCCAAGTCGAGCAAGTAGAGGTGATTCATGTCAGGGGCAACACTCTGATCTAAGCAAGAAAATGAAAATGAGAGAGTCTTATTGGTGAAAACCCTCACGGGCACCGTAAGGCGATGAAAGCTGAGAGAAATCGAAAATGAGAGAGTCTTATTGGTGAAAACCTTCACGGGCACCTTAAGTCGAAAGTGAGTTGAGAGATGAACAAATGAGAGAGGTTTGTTGGTGAAAACCCTTTGGGGCACGCAGGCCGAACAAAGGACAAGGTTTTGGTGAAGAAATTGGGTTTTGAAGATCTCGGGGCATAAAGTACGACAACTGAAAGCTGATTGGTTGGACAGACTGGGCCGATTAATCCGAAATGCATGTCATGATCATTGGTGCCAGTTGCTCTACTCAGATAAGTCTCTTTTTTTTCCCCTTCAGACAGTCTTCCAGTTTTTGATTTTTCTTATCCCTAACTCTCAAAAGTCATTGCATTTCATTTCTTTTGGGTTTATTTCTCTAAAGTGTGTCCAATGTCAGTTCCGTTTAAGCAATAAGAAAGGATTTCAAAGCTCACTACCAACTTCCAAAGTTGCACAAAGCACAGGGCGGTCAAGGCATTGCTAAAGATAGTATGATGCGAAATGGGAAACAAAGGGTCAGCGAAAGTTTCATCGGTGGAATGATTTAGTAATTTCATGGGAGATGCAGAGGTTCAGATAGATGGGTCGGAGATGTAACACAACGGTTTGGGTATAGAACACTTGGGTCATCCAAGGTCATGTGGGTGAAGGTCATTCAGAAAGTCAAGCAGTTCTTGGCCAGTTCGGAAAAACCAGGCAAAGCAAAACACGGCAGCGGAGAGGCCACCTTCAGCAAGAATGCCACAAACTAACCACCACATTTTAAACTGACAAGATTTTTCTTTGATTGAAACAGGGGCCGAAAATTTCGTTTGTTTCGAAGAAACCCTCCGTAGGGGAAAAGCGAGCATCAGACAGGTTTGACCGTAAAGTCTCAGGACCCTCCTAGAAATGGGACCTAGTCTAAAATTCTAAACAATCATGAGTAGCGAAATCTAGTATAAATATACCCCAAAGGAATATAAGTTGGTTCCAAAGTTTGCATGTTTGAGATAGGATTCAAGTAGGAGTTTTCAGGACCATCCTGAATAATGAGACCTAGCTTTAAAGATTTTCATTAAATAACAAGATTTAGTGGAAGTCATACCTTTAGAAGATATAGTTTAGCTTTAAAACTGTCATTGGGTTTAGCTTTCAAATTCTTATTGATATTTGGTAACATGATTCAGTTTTACACTCACATATCTGCCCAGCTACCAAACTAGGGGAGAAAATTTTCTTTGTTTTGTCTATTTTGTTGAAATCAGGTGCCCACCTGGAGAGCAAGGGAATACAGTTGAAGTCTTGGCAATCAGGCGCCCACCTGGAGAGCAAGGGAATGCAGTTTAAGTTTTGGCAATCAGGCGTCCACCTAGAGAGCAAGGGAATACAGTTCAAGTTCAACAATCAGGCGCCCACCTGGAGAGCACGGGAATACAGTTCAAGTTCAGCAATCAGGCACCCACCTGGAGAGCACGGGAATACAATTCAAGTTTTGGTAATCAAGCGCCCACCTGGAGAGCATGGGAATACAGTTCAAGTTTTAGTAATCAGGCGCCCACCTGGAGAGCACGGAAATACAGTTCAAGTTTTGGCAATCAGGCGCCCACCTGGAGAGCACGGGAATACAGTTCAAGTTCAGCAATCAGGCGCCCACCTGGAGAGCACGGGAATACAGTTCAAGTTCAGTAATCAGGCGCCCACTTGGAGAGCACGGGAATACAGTTCAAGTTCAGCAATCAGGCGCCCACCTGGAGAGCACGGGAATACAGTTCAAGTTCAGCAATCAGGCGTTCACCTGGAGAGCACGGGAATACAGTTCAAGTTCAGCAATCAGGCGCCCACCTGGAGAGCACGGGAATACAGCTAAGGTTTGGTAATCAGGCGCCCACCTGGAGAGCAAGGGAGAGCAACACCAGCTTTAAGGAAGGGAAACAATTTAAGTATCGGTAATCAGGCGTCCACATGGAGAAAAGGAAAGCATCTCAGATTACAATTCGAGTTCAGCAATCAGGCGTCCACCTGAAGAAAAGGGAAAGCGTCTCAGATTAAATTTCAAGTCGGCAACAAAGGAACTTCACCTGGAAAACACAAGTCAACAAGGCAACAGGAACCACAAGACCAAGTTTGAAGATATAGATAGGATTCTTGTAATACATAGATCATAGTTTAGTCTAGCTTCTTTTATTTTGTCATGGTGTAATAAGGAGTTCAGTAAGCAGTAGCAGCAGCAGCAACAACAATGAAATCACAGCTTCATGGTAGTCCCAGCTACCGGAACTTCCCGAACTACGCTGACTTGATTCCTTTATAGCCAAGGATATGTAGGCAACCTCGGAAGCAGGGTGCGGTCAAATCTTTCAAAAATGCTTCCCACGGAGTATTTAAACGGGAAAAAATCGCTCGTATCCGCTCACTTTATCTTTGCACGAAAACTCTTCGTGTTTCCGAGCAAAAAGGGGCAGCTGTGAGCACGTGATTTTTGCCATATATGAATTATTCCCACAAATTCAAAACAATATAAATTTTCCAATTGTTTGCAATTTCGTGAACTTTTTGTAGCATTTTTGGTAATTGCTTGCATTTGTCTGCGCATGTTAATTTGGTTTAATTAATGAAAAATATAAAATATGTTGCATTTGTATTTAGGATTTAATTCTACATTTTAGGATTAATTAGCAAATTAGTCATTTTATAAAATAGAAAAAAATCACAAAACAAAATAGTTTACTTTTGCTTTTTAATTTTAATTTTTGAATTTTGGTAGTTTTCCCTTCAATTTGGATCTTAATTAATTGTGTTAATTGTTATTTAGAGTTAGGTAATTTTATTTGACAGGATAATTTGATTAGGGATTAATCTAGGTTTGTTTTTATTTTAATTTAGTTTAAAAGGAATTAAAAGGAATTAAAAGAAATTAGAAAAAAAATTGAAAAAGAAAAAGAAAACAAAAGAGGGAGTTCAGTTTTGGGCCATTTTTGTGATCTAAATTGCCCCAGCCCAAATAATTCCTCCCCAGACCCGATTAAATTTAGCCAAACCCGTTCCCCAACCCGGTCCATTCTCTTTGTTCAACCAAACGATGACGTTCCAGTTCCTTTTCATCTCAACCGTTGGATCACACTGATCCAACAGACCGGAACTGAATGCCATTAGATACATATATGTCCGAATTGAGACCCCCCCCCCCTAGAACCCCCCATATCGTCTCTCTCAAACTCACTTTCACAGACGGATGAACCCTAGATCGCCGCCTCTATTTTCCCACCTTGAGCATGGCGGCGCCACCTCCAACCCCTCCCAAATTAACACCCTGAACCTCCCACGCCTCCCTCATGTTGAATCCACAAATATTTTCCCTCGAATGTCCCTTGAACTTCTCGAATCTTAGATCAAAGCGTAACCCTAAAACCCCAAATCCTCCAATTCAAGACTTCTTTGAAGATTTCAGGTTCATTCAGACTTTACTCGTGCGTTTTTGTTAAAAACACATGACTAATCTCCGATTGAGCCGTAATTCTGAAGATTCGAAGTTCTTCTAGATTTCTTACGGTCTAGGCTATTTTTAGGTATGTTGTCTTTAATTTTTGAGTTTGAATTTTTATGTGAGTTCCTTTATTATCTTTTTTTGTTTCTTGTGTGTGTGTTTTGATTTTTCTTTTCTTCTCTGATTTTCTAATACTTTGAACCTTTTGCATGTTTTCCCATTTTAAGTTAATTAGTGTTTCTGGGCTTGAATTTTAGTTCAAATTGGTTTGCCTTTGATATTTAGGCTTTTGAAGCTTTGAGGTCGAAAAGCCTGTTGATTCTGTTCAATCCTCTTCTTCCTCTTTTCTTCGAATTCTTCTGTGAGACCTCGAGTAGACTGGGCTCAAGCAGAAAAGGTCTGGCCCAGAGTTTTGCAAAACCTAGACCCACTAAATGAACTTGGTCAACTTGACCCATTGTTTTGGTCAGGTTTTCTGAAGTAATTTTCAGAGGTTTAAAGGGAAATTTGGGGATTGTAGTTAGGGAATCTTGCTGTAACAAAGATAAGAAGCTTCGTAGAAGCTGACTTTGGGACTGATTTTGAAATTCTGAAATTTACATTAGGGGTATGGGAGCTAAAACTAAAATTGGAAAAGGGTTCAAATGCAATTTTAATTTTTTTTAGGCTGCCCTAATGGCTTGCCTATAAAGGCTTGTTACTTGAGGTTTTTCAAGGCAGACTTTCAAGAGATAAAAAATTCTGGAGAATTTTGAAACGGCAATAGAGAATTTTGAACAATGAGAAGGTCTGAAAACTAGAAGAAAAATCAAAGAGAAATTAGAGAAAAATACTGTTACATTGAAGTTTTCTTGCAATTCTTGGGGGTTTTGAAGTTCTGAAATAAATCTGGGGTCTATTTTGGGTTGGAAATGGTTTGAAAGCTGCTTTGTTGTTTGGGTCCTGGGTTGAAATCACTACTGTTTGTTTCATTGTACTGGTTTGAGCTGCTGATTTCTGGGCACTGTTACATTGACTGCATCTGGGTTCTTCTCTGCTGCTACTCTGCTGACCGCCTCACTCTTTCTATTTCTATTTCAATTTCCAGGTACACATTTTAAGCCCTATTGATTGTGAAGTTGGATATGAGGAATGAAATGAAAAGCAGAAAATTTTGAAAGCATAGTATTAGTTATTCGTGTTTCAACTGTATTTGTCTTCTGTGTTTTAATAGCTTAGTCCTTATCATTGTTTAGTATCATGGACTGTTAAGATGTTGCAGCAACAGATTTATTCGAGACACTTGAATTTAGTCCTAATTTTGGTTGAAATAGGTGTCCATGTTTGGTGATGACTTTGTTTGAACTAGCTATTATAACAAGTATAAGCTAGAAACAAACTGAATGATGTGTAGTCTGTTATTTTAAAAGCATTAGGATGTATTATTTTTCTTAGAATTAGTCGTCTTGTGCTATGTGACCGTAAACTCGTATGGAAGGTAGTTGGATTTGCCTGTTAGTCTTGTTTAAATCTTGGCATAAATCAGTTTAGTGCTTAACATTTTGTGAAATGAGGTTTAAAACTCTGTTAGTCTGAAGTTTTGATTTACTGTTGTGAATGAATGGTTTAAATCTGTGTTGTGTGCTTCTGAGGAGACTCGATCTCGAGTCATTAACCCCGAAACAACAGACCTTTGAAGTATGATCTGGACTCTCCTGGGCCCAATGTTTATTTTCCTAAGTAATGAGGCCATGTGAGTCTAAAGCAGGCTTGGGCCCAAATCACGTTGGTAATTCAAAGATTCAGGCTTAGGTGCTTTAATTTGAATAATCAGTGATTCAAAAGACTAATTGTTAATTTAATTCAGTTGTTCATATAGTTTAACTGATTGGTTGGTTAGTTGATTGTGCACAAAAGTTTGGTTTTGAGAATTGGGCTGTAACCTTGGCCCAATGGTGCCGAGTTGCCTTTGCTGGGTACAGTCCAGTTTTGGGCTTCACGTTGGAGCCCATTTGTGGTCTTTTGCTCATTGACAACATAGTTATGAGGGCGATGGGTCCATAACCTATTTGGGTTCTTTTAATCAGTTCAGCTTGATGTCACGTTCTGTTAGCATGAGTTTATTCACATTGAGTTTGAGATTTTCACATTATGATTAGAAATTTTTCATGTAGTTTAATTTAGTTCAGTCCTTTTGGTTAGAATAAATTGAGGTGTGCCGCGCCAAACAAAATCTTAAATGCGTGACCCTCATTTAATTATTTCTTTTAAATCCTTAGAATTCGAGGCGTGCCATTTAGCAAATTTTCTATGGCCCTCGCAAAGTTAAAAAACGCGCAGTTGCTTTAGGCGTGTAATCTTAAAATTACCTTCCTAAACTCGGGTGTGCATTTCATGTGACCCAAATCCAAATCTCAACAATGTTGAATAAAATGTGTTTCGGATTGCGGGTGCATTTCATGTGGCGCGGTCCAAAGACATGTTTTAGACGACGTTGAAATCTTCCTTAAAATAATTAAAAGCGGTTTATATTTAAAATGCACATAGGTTTAAAAGTGCTATTAAAATCAGATAATAGGCCAATTATAACAGTTGAGCGATCGTGCTAGAACCACGAAACTCGGGAATGCCTAACACCTTCTCCCGGGTTAACAGAATTCCTTACCCAGATTTCTGTGTTCGCGGACTGTAATACAGAGTCAATCTTTCCTCGATTCGGGATTTGAAACCGGTGACTTGGGACACCATAAATTATCCCAAGTGGCGACTCTGAATCTTTAAATAAATAAATCCCGTTTCGATTGTCACTTTAAGTTGGAAAAAACTCCCTTATACCCTTACGGGGGTGTAGGAAAAAGGAGGTGTGACAGTGGGCCCTCAGGGTTTTAGTATAAATAGTAGGGCCCTCCTCCTTTTACACTTTTCATGCCCTTAGCTCTCAAAAACCCCTTTGTACTATTCATCTTCCTCTGATCTGACCCAAAATTTCATAGCACTAATCAGAAGTTTGTTCCACCACATATCAAACAACTGGTATGCTCGAATCATTGCATCGCTTTTATATTTTTACTTTTCTTTTCTCTTAGTTTTAACTTCTTCTTTTTAATTAGGGTTTGATTACTTCCCATAAGCTAAACATAGATGCTAAAACATTCATGTGGGTACTTGTTTTGCGCGCCTAAGAGGGCATAGGGTTGTTCATTTTACCACCTAATTGCCTAAGTTGTATGCCAGTGAAGACCCTAGGTTACTTGTTTCTTTTTGAATTTCGCGGCTGCGGCCTTATTTCCGCGGTCAGTGGTGGCTTTTCCACGGACAGCGGCTTGCTTTACGCGGTCGCACTTCTTTTTCCACAGTCCGCGGATTTATGGTTTAGAGAATTGATAAGTTGGGTCCGGGGCCGCGTTCGTTTTTTCGCGGACAGCGGTGCAGCTTTCGCGGCCGCGCCCAAAATTCCGCTGTCAGCGATGGTCAAGCTTCAAAAACTGGGTAGTCTGAATCCCAGTCTTTCACGGCCGTGACTCAATTTTCGCGGACAATGGTAGCCAGTCCGCGGTCGCGTACCTTTTTTCGCTGACAGCGGTACACTGTGCTGTAAATACTATATTCATTTATCTGCTTCATCTGATACTCCCTTGAAGACCAATGCTAATGAGCTTTCATTGATTGTGTATGCAGACAATGGACCGATCTAGAGGCGGTAGTGATAAGCCAAAAGGGAGGGCAGAATCCTCCCGAGGCAGGGGAAAAGGAGGACAAGGAAGGACCAAGTTACCATTAGCGGTCCAGAAATCTATAAGGAAAATGCGGGCAACCATCAAAGTTGCGGACAAAGCCGCATCCCATTCTGAAGGTAGTGAGTATATCCCTTCCCGAGAAGTTTCGGAAGGAGACTCGGTGCCAACCCATGTTCCCGCAGACTTTCAATGGAAATTCCAGTTGCGAGACGAGCCTACACCCTCCTCTTCTGTTGAGTTGTCTGATGGCTCAAAGGACACTAGTGAGGCTTCAGCGTCAGGTTCCCCACCTGTTACACCTTTGGCCTCACCAGCGGATCCTATTGATGTTGATACTGAGATCCCGGACAACGGGAGGGGTGGTGACACCCAGACAGGGGGGTTGGTGAGATCAAGGAACCATGTGGTATGGCAAGAACGGTTTGTGAGTGAGAAAGCCTACCACAAGTTTCAGGAGTGGTGGCCTCAAAGGTCACTTACACTTGAGACGGTGTTCATTGAGCGAGATCTGCTACCCCACAACCCTAATGTCAAGAGGCAATTCAAAGAGAGAGTAGGGTGGAAGTTCTTCACCAGCAACTTACCGGATGCCAATGAACATTTGGTCAAGGAATTATATGCAAATGTCGCCCATATCAAAAAGGGCACGTGTTACCAAATTCTGCAACAAGAAGGTTATGTTTGATGGCAAGACTTTAAATGACTATGCTGGGTTCAATGACGAGGATGAGTCCCTATATCTGGAGAAGGTGGCTATGGATGAGTTAGCCAGCCCTTGGCTTGCATCGGTGATTGCTATTCCTCGGACTACTCCAGCTTGGCTGACACCTAGGGTCCCGATCTACAGGAACACTCTGAGCTTCGAAGCGAAGGGGTGGTCTACTTTTGTGTGCAGCCGGTTAGACCCTACTACGCATGACAGTGATATGCTGGTCACCCGGGCTATTATTATGGGGGCTATCATGGTAGGGTACCCGATCAACATCGGGAATATTATGGCTAAGGTGATTACCAGAGCGGTTGGCAAGGATGAGAGCTCATATCCTTTCCCAAACTTCCTCACTATGTACCTAGAGGATCAGGAAGTAGAAGGAAGGGACTTTGACACCAAAGTGAAACCAAAGAGGCCATTTTCCTGGTACAGCCTTCAGAGTCCGGACAACCCCAAGTCCAAGGGCAAAGCCACCACTTCCACTAGCCAGTCTGAAGATCTAGGGGTGGTGGCCATTGTTTCCGAGCCTTCCACTGCCATGCTATATCCTCCCTCCGGACCATCTGCTTCTATTCCTACTTCAGTGCCTTCTTCATCAGCATACCCTCTGACTGCACCGCGTGTTAATCAGACTCTATCCAGCATCTACAACTGGATGCAGGTAGCTACATCAAAGCTGTCTATCTTATCCAGCGCAGTGGCAGCTCAGTCAGCTCCGGCACAGCCTCAGGTGCCTGCTTCAGTGGAGGAATTGCTAAAGGAGCTTCTAGACAACCAGAAGAAGCTCCTGGACAACCAGCAGCTTATCATGGCCACTTTGGATGCACAAGGAAAAGCAATCAAGGACCTGGGCAAACAAACGAAGAAGATGAAAAAGACTCGGGCCTCAAAGGAGTCAGTAAAGCAGCTGAGGAAGGAGGTTGAGAAGATTACATCAGCTGGAGACATTCCACTGGACTTACAATTGGAGAAGCAAGTTCCAGCAGCTCAGGCAGCACAGGGACCAGAACAGGAGGCTGACAGAGAACCGGTGAGAAGAGGAGTGATTCCCCAAACTGAGGGTTTGGAGATTGAGCTGGAGGACCCCGAGGGAGGTGACTCAGGCCAGCCACAGGACCCAGCCAGTGACCCCATGCATACAGAGGCATCATAGGGAGTTTTCTTTACTCTCTACCCTTCCCCTATTCTATTTTTGTTGTTAGCATTGAGGACAATGCTAATTTTTATTTGGGGGGGGGGGGGGCGAGTTAGCCCTATTTTAATGATGATTCGGATAATTGGTCTGTAATAACCTTGATACTATCTTCTTCTTTTTTTCTACTTATCACACTTTATTTTCGTATTTTTTTTACGTTTGGTATGTATATAAAGTTACCTTTCCATGTATATATTCATTCCCCTTTTATGTATATTCGTCTCAACCCCCTATTGTACATATTCAGTTTACTTTCCGTAGTTTACTTTATAACTTCTTTTAAAATTTTCCTTAATAGCATAGCTTCTTATTTCGTTTAGTAGTTTCTTTTACAATTTGTAGCTTCTTACTTTTACAAGTTTTCGTGATCAATAAGCCTTTGATTTTCTTAGTGCCACGGTTTTTTTCAAAGGTGAAATTTGTGTGAACCGGGTGGCTCTTCCCGATGATGGATGCTGTGATAACTTTCTTAAGGGTTTGAGTCCGTTTTTCTTTATGTTTTTGTGTAAATAGTAGTAATGAATAAAAGTGTCTCAGGCAAAGCTTCACTTGGGCCTAGCACATTTACCTTTGACCTTATGGTTAGAAACAAGTTGATTTGCAAAGAATGGTGCTAGTTGTGACCTTTAGACTCTTGTGTTGACTAAACAATCATCGAGTGGCTCCTTGGAGCCATTTGTGTTGCTTAATCTTATCTAGGGTTGTTGTGGGCCCTCGACTCTATCTGTTTAGCTATCCAATACCTTGTGAGGTGAGGTTTTAATTTGCAAGTCCAAGTCCCGTGCCAATAAGTCTAGAACTTGCCCCGAATGTTTGTCTAGGCGAAATTCTAAGTGTAGCTCGACTTGAGAAATAAATATAGTCTCTCCTTGATCCAACTTGAAACTTGAAAGCATCCATAGCCACCCAAATATGATATCCCTAGTCAACCCCGTTGAGCCGAAGCCTTGTTCTTTTAATAACCATGATACACACCTTTATCTGTTCTATAATGACCCTCTCTTGGCACCCAATCTTTCCTTAGCACAAATGGCAAAAGCTTAAGTTTCTTTGGGAGAGACGAGAAATGTGAAAGTGATAAAAGGTACAAAATGAAGAAAAGGAGAAGCAAAAAGAAAAGCTAAAAAGTCAAAAAGAGAGTGAATAGTATAGAAAAATAAAGGGATTCAATGGAAGCAATGATGAAAGGCTTGGAATGAGTAAAAAAGGAGAAAAATGATTATCATGAACAAGAAAGAGTGACAGTGTGTCTCTCTAGTCCCCTAAGGAAGAAGAAAATGACTCAAAGAGTCAAGAAAGTGTGAGCCAAAATGAGAAAACTGAAGTGCTTAGCGAAAGAGGAAACCTTCATAGACCGATATATCCTACCTTGAACCAAAAGCCTTCATTAAATTACCGTAAAAGCCCTATACGATTTCAAGTTGAGTGAGCTTACATTAGTGGTGATTTACATAAGGGGCAAGCTTATGGTACTTAGAACCAGACTTGTGACCTTCCTTTGAGAGAGATGAGTGTATTGTCCACAATCCTTGTTTTGAGTGCTACAATCTAAAGTGAGGTTTGCTTATGGAGAGTAGAGGAGTAAGAGTTTGGGTTCCACAATGACCTATATAGTAGAAAGAGCTTCCTCGATGAGTTAAGTCAATTCTTGATGCTCTTGTGTCGCACTAGAGCTATGGTACTAAATAGGTTATGTGTTGTTAATAATGCATTTGTGTTAAGGGTAATTGTTAGTCCCAATTGAATCGTGATGAAGTCACCCTAGGACAGCTGAAATTTTCCTTTGTTTTATCTTGTGGAGGTGGGAATTACTTTGTTTGCTTGAGGACAAGCAAAAGCTTAAGTTTGGGGAAGTTGATTATTATGGATTTTAGCCTATCTTATGCTCTCTTTTGCTTAGGTTTTGGATCAAAAATGTGTAAAAGTATTCCCGAAAACTGACTTAATGTGCTTGTCTGCAGGGTTTGGTCAAAAAGAGACAAGAAAGCCATAATCAACTCATGAAAGAGTTAAAATTGCACAAGTTCAAACTGGGACTGAAGCGCTGACCGCGACGGAAAAGCGCGGCTGCGTAAGTTCCACCGCTGAAGCAGCCACAATTATCCGGTCCGCGGAAGTGAGATTCAGAGAAAATGTTTTGGAGACAACAATGACCACTGCCCGCGATGAAAAAGCGCGATCGCGGAATACCTGATGCGGCCGCGGTGGTATTTCCACTGAGAGCGTTGATCAAAGTTCAGAGACCCTGCAAGTTGAGCCTGACTGAGGAGCGCGGTCCGCGTCCAAATTACGCGGCCGCGGTTGATGCTAACGCGGAGGCGGTAACTTTTACGCTGCCCGCGAAATCAAGTCCAAACCAAGCACAAAAGTGAAGAAACGCGGTCCGGGCTTGTTTTTGCGCGCTCGCGAAAGTCCATACGCTGAGGCTCTCAGTATTTCACTCACAGCGGAACCTCCGTAGGGGTATTTTTGTCCAGTAATTTCAGCAGTGTATAAATATATCTTTTTCACATTTTTAGGTTATCTTTTGTATGAGGAGCTCGTGAACAGCCTTACTTTACCACTTAGAGTAATTTTAGAGTAGCTTTAGCTTATATTCTTAGATTTTATTCTTGTAATCAACTTTTATGGCTTATATTTCATCTCCATCTTTGATTTCTACCTTGATTATGAGTAGTTAAACTCATTAGCTAGGGTTGTGACCCAACCCTAATGTGGGTATTTAATGGGTCTTCAATTTTAGGGCTTATTTTTTTATGGGCTAGTGATATTTAACTTAATTCATGCTTTAATTGTAGAATAGGTGGTTGCAAACACTGATTCGTGCCTTGATGACTTAGACTCTTCTTGAGAAAGAGAGACTAAGTCTAGGAAAATTAGGCTAAAAAGGAATTGGGGTGCATTCAAGATATTGATAGCCCCAATTAAAGGGTTAAATCTAGAGATAGTAATACCCGGCATGAGCCAACATAATTTGTTATGCATGAACACCCATTTGGACTTGAGAAAGTCAAATCGGGAAAATTCACTCAAACTACCGAGAGGTATAGAGTGAGCACTTATGTGTGATGGTTATATCACGACCCCAATCATAACAAGTTTGTCCTAAACTCTAGATCCCATTAGATACTCGCCCCTAGGTGTAAGTCACTTCCCTAGTGCTTTTTATCACTTGAGAAAACCCCTACAAAAACATTGTACTTAGATTACCTTCAGCAATCAATAGCATTAAACGTAAAATAGAAACCAATCCAAGCATGGTTAGAAGTGTAATTAAAAGCAACACGCATAGCTAGATTAGGTAGAAACCCACCTCCCAATCAATATTAACTCCCTGTGGATATCGATCCCGACCTTTCGGGTAAAAGCTGCATCGACCACTCCTTGCCATTATATAGTGGTGCAGGGTTGGAGCCGATCAGTAGTGAAGGTGGTTCGGTGATGGTGATTGAACCGTGGCAACTAAAAGTGGAGGTGGTTAGTGATGAATATTAGCAGTAGTGGTTGTGAGGTTAAGGGTGATAATGGTGGATGTGCAACGATAGTGAATAATAAAAGTGATAAAAATGTCACATTTGCGAGAACTTTTAAATGAACATCATAATAATATTAATAGCATGTACAAGATTTGAATGAATGATACATATTCCAAATACGTGGATATATATATATATATATATGATCGGAAGAGC